>NC_088200.1:16603049-16816655 GCF_028769735.1 Zonotrichia leucophrys gambelii | reverse complement strand
CTCACAGGGTCAGTACAGAGGGGTAAAATCACCTCCTCTGATGTGCAGTCCGGGGTGTGGCTGGTCTGCAAGCACACATTGCCAGGACATATTCAGGATTTCATCCACCATTACCCCGTGTCCTTTTTGGGAAAACTGTTCTCTAATGAGCCAGGCTCTCTCCATCTTTGGGGCTGCCCTGACCTTGCATTTGGCTGTGTTGAAGGTTGACATGGACTCATCTGTCTAGTCTGGTGAGGAACATCTGATTTGCATTCTTTCTCTCTGGAGTACCTGGATTACTAAGCCTGGTGTGATCCACAGGTTTGTTGAGTATACACAGTTCCACTGTCCATGTCCCCAGAAAAGATATTACTGGTCCCAATACAGATCACAGAAGAACACCACTCATCTTTGATCTCCACCTAGACACTGACAGTAACTCTTTGAGTGTGACCATCCAATCCATTCCTTACTCACTGGATGGTCTACCTATCAAACCCGTGTCTCTCCAGTTTAGATGCACCAGTCAAGTCCAGCTAGATGATATAATCCATAGAAGCCCCCCAAGTTTGACAGGCATCATATACTCTTAGAGAAGCCATGCTGGCAGGCACTGGTCCCTCTGTGTTTCCTATGTACTCTAGCATAGGCTCCATGAGGATCTGCTCCATGATCTTGCTGAACACAGCAGTGGGACTGACCAGCCTGTAATTCCTCAGGTCCTTCTACTTTTCTTTTTCAAAACTAGAAGGTTATATCTTCCTTTTTCCAGGAACTGGGAACTTCACCACCACTCTGCCATGACTTTTCAAATATGATGCTCTTCATTGTCATTATTACCATCACACATACTAATTTATCAGTAGGATACAGATATGGTATGATGGGTTCTCTAAGTGGCTCAGTCATCTGTACCAGTTTCTGGCCTGGAAATTGTAGATTCAAAATTCCACATGTTGGCACCACTAATACTCTGAAAAAAATAATGAAATAAATAGGAAAAGAAAAAGTGGTTGCAGAACTGATACTTGTTAAACTAGTGACAGTCAAATTTATATAGCAAGTGCACACAGTAGTTAAAGATTCTAGCATTTGTTAGTATTTAAATCATTATTTGGGTCCCAGTTTATTCTAATGATGAAAAGACTTTTGAAAAAAAAATCCTGTAAGTAGTCAGGGAATTTCTTAAGAGTTCCTTCTTCACCTCATTTTCATTGTCTCACTGCCAAAAGATCACAGGATGGATGAACGCACAGAGGGTCACACCATACATCTACTCAAACCAGTGCACTGTCTCTAACCCATTGCCCCAAATGCATGCTAAGGATGAAATAAAGGTACTGATGCACATGTGCTATTGTCTCCGTTAGAAAGGACTGTGGCCAGTCATGTACCTCTCAATGAATAACTACCTCTTTCTGTCTCTGTGAACTCACCTCTTTTTAGTTCTGTTTGATGGTAACTAGTTCTAACAGAGGGACAAACTATGGTCTTCACTGAACTTAAATACACTGATAATATTTTTTGTAAATTTGTAGTCTTAGATTTCTTACAAGTCCCTTCTTCAGAAGTAACATTCATCTTATTTGAAAATTCTACTCATTGAAACACATCTAATATTATATTTTATCAACATTGTTGCCTAGCAAAAGAAGTCTTTCCAGGCTAGTTTACCTATGCTTTTTAAAATTAAGAAAACAAAACAGCATTCTATAATCAGTGTGTAGGTGAACCACAATTTACATAGCTGCATAAATGATAATGTAGCTGCACTTGATAGCTTTTCTTATGAGTCTGTTTGATTTTCTTCTCTCTCCTAGTAGCTGTGTTATATACAAGATTAATGAGACAGCTAATGTTATAAATGCCATTTATAACTTTTTCTCAGGGCTTGTTTATTCATTTAATTCCAGCTCAATCAAAATGATAGGAGACATACAATTGCAAAGATGTGGGAACTTATGCAAGCATGGATTTCCCTAAATCATGGTACTGCAGCTCTACATATTGTCTGGCCAATGTAAAATGCAAAACAGAGAAGTTAAGCCTTAACTAAGTTTTGCATCGGGCTTAAATAATAAATATTTCTCAGTCTAATAATAAAGAAAAAAGATAGTATGTTAGCCATCTGTGGAAACTGCAAATTTAACTGTTTTCATTAATTCATAAACATGTGTAATTTTCCAGAGGACTAGCTTTGATTCCCCCTGTTCTGTGGGCTATACTTCTAGAAATATTTTGTGAAACTGCTAGATCTTTCTAAAATTGGAATTTCTAGAATATATGAAGAAGTTAAAATTACTTAAGAATCAGCTCCTAAATGCTGATGGACTTGTATAGAACCCTCCACAGTGAAAGAGTCCAGCTGAGAAGACCAAAAAGTATTTTAGCTGATGTTTCAATTTCTGTATTCTGCATTGACAATTGGTTTCCCAGTGCAAATAAATATACATTGTAACTGAGAAAAGCTACCAGAAATATATGAAAATCCTTGAAACTCTTCTAATTTTGCATTTAAAGTTCAGTGATAACAGTCAAGAATAAAATACAGCAGGATTCTTCTTAAGTGAAGTATTTCTGAGAGTATTTCAGTATCAGGATAGGAACACAGAAATCTAGCACTTCAATTACAATATTATTAATGTTGTTCTTAATAAGAATTAATTTTATTTAATTTAGTATCCAAATGATACAAGAGCTCAAGCTGTGCTAAACACTGCAGAAGCACATAAGAAACTTCTAATCTTACACATTTGTGCTGAATGAATAAGAAAATGTGAAAATCAGTTTTACAACTGAAAACAACCAAACAAAAAAAGCACTGAGGAAATAATTCTTGCTCAAATTTTAACAATAACTACTCAGAAACAGATTAGCATTCTTTAGTGCTTCAGTGTGAGAAACGACTGCTCACTTAAAAAATTTAAAGGGTTTATTAAACCTTAACAAAAAAACAACAAAACGACTAAATAAGGAAAAGCAGGCCTGGAAGCTGCCCTTGTGACTAGCTCATCTTCAAGATGGATGTTCTGTGTTTTATACCCCTGGGGGTTGCATCAGCCAGCCCTGGCCCCTCCCAAAGTCTGTCAGTCAGCTCTTCTTTGCCATTTATCACTGGAGACTGCTGTCTTGTAACTTGAGTGGAGATCAGGTGTTGCCATGTTGCACCCCTTAAGCACCAAGCTTTTCCATTCCCAACTGCCCCATGCAAGGGACACGTGCACATCTGCTTTCCACCTGTCCTAGACAGCCCCGGCTGTCTGATGGCAACAATACAAGGGGTAAAAGGGAGCTTGGGGAGAACAGAGGACATCTAAACTACAATAACATAATTGTACATAACTAAAGCTTTTCTTAATATTCACACAATATTCATCCCTTAATTGTGAGAGCAAATAATCTCATTATCCATCTATAACATCCAGGAACTGCAATTAGAAAATATTCATCTGGGCACCTGTTTAGCCACATTTTTCATTCTTAAACAGTTCTTACTGAAACAACTATCACCACACATAAAAAGAAAACAACAGACATATTCACACACTTCTGAAGACTTTTTTCCTGAAAATTGACATTTATATTTATGGTTGAATGTATTTGCACTTAGCGTCCAAAATAATTTGGTTATGCCATCTGAAAATACTATTTAATTGTCTTTAGATCCAGCAAGGCCTGGACAACTTTGGATTCTACTAATTTTTTTCCTTCAAAATTAAAATTAATAAGAAAGAGATACCAGACTTCAGTTTTGCAATGTTCAGCAGGAACTGCTCTTAACACAGGTCTCGATTTCCCCCCTGAACAATCAGCTATAAATATTTTTGCCTACTTTAAGGGGGAAATTCTTTGATAGTGCCAAGATAAAGAAATAAACAAATGTCTCCATCCTGAATTTTTTATCCATCTGAGGAATCCTTATTGATCATCACTAAAAACTGAAATTATTTGAATAGGGATGTAGGGACTTCCATGTTAGTGTTGAGTTTATTATCACTGAAAAAACATTAGAGTTGAAAAAGGAATTCTAAAATTATTATGGTACATGGCACTTGGGGAAATGTGACTTTTAGGTTACTAATTATGTTTTTGCATGCACAAAAACAGATTGTGGAAGAGTGAACCTTGAAAAAAGACATAGAGAAAGAATATGCAGCAACTGTTGCACAAAAAGCCCCATACAATTGCTCTCTTACAGTTTTTTTAAGCATATATGTGAATAAAAGCACTGCTTGTGGTCCTTTATTAAGTATATGTACTGAGTGCTAACTCAGGCCTCATTCAGGAGTTAAGGATTATGTGACTTTTAAGGATTATGTGACTTTATGTGGGATAGTTGAAGAGCTGTTAGCTAAATCCTGCCTGAAATAAATATCTGAAAGCAGTTATTCATTTAAAGTTTTGACTTTCCTGATTTTTTTTTCCTGACCAACTTTAAGTCTTTCCTCTCAGTAGGATACTTAGTGCACAATAATGATATTTATAGGACAGTTTTCTGTAAATGATACTAAAGCCAAAAATGTTTTTAGGAAAAAGTCAAAACAAACATATATTATACGTGTTTATATTTGGTTGTTTTCCACTACCAATTATTCTCTACGCACAAAAAGCAATATCAAACCACTACCATTTTCTTTTCTTTTTTTTTTTTTTTTAGAATAAGAACCTAGGTATTTAATCTTTGGAAGTAATTATGTAGTCTCTCTTTGTTAAACTGAAGAAAATCTTTAAATACTTTTGTGCCAGTGAAAATGTCACTAGAGACACAGAAAGCATAATCATTTGCCAAAGTAAGATTCTGGAATAACACTCATAATATTTTGTGACCCTTCTCTGGACACAGTCTAATTGACTCATGTTTCTCTTGTTCTGGAGACCCCAGAGCAGTATTCAGCACTGTAAGCTGGGTCTTTCAAGTGCAGAGAATAGGAATGGGCTGATCAACTTCTTGTCTCTCCTCTGCTAATTTCAACAGATGCCCTGTCTTATTCTGTGGTCTCACAAGACTGGAGTATAGGGGAGAGAGTAACTTCAAATCCATTTTAGTTATAGAGTCCTTGTTCTGAAAACTCCCAAGGAGCATGAGAACGGCCAGGTTTCACACAAAACACAGCTCTGCTTTTTAGCTCAAAGTGCCTCAAATACAGCTTGGTGTATAAAGGTGTTTGGGAAAACTGACAATGAGGATACGAGTTGCTTGAGACAGAGAAGTCAATTGCATAGATCTATGCTACACTGGAGCACACTAGAGTGTAATACTATAAAGAAAGTAAGTAGGCAAAACCATGAAGCTTTGTAAACTTTAAGAAAAAAAATAATTTTTTTTAAGAAAAAAAAAAAATTTATACCTCTTTATAACCCATGTTTCCCCATACCAAAATATCTTCTTGGCACCAGGTGTTGAAAAGATAGGATATCCAGAAATCCTGAATAAAGACTTTAAGTTCCTGAAAAGAATCAATTTTCAGAGACATTACTTATTGACAGAAGTCTAACACTCTCTAACATGTTTTTGTTCATGGTTTAGTTCTGTTCTGAGATGTTCTGTTTTTCTAGTGTCCAGATGATTCTGGGTTACAAATTCTGTCAGAGAATCACAAAATATTTTCCAATGCCAAGACTTTAACAATAGGCTTTGTTACAGAACAGTTTCTATTTTCTTCTTGATCCAGTTTTATTCCTATTTTAACCATATCCATGAATTTGTTGAAATTACAGTCCTTAATTAATATAATTAAATGGCTTGTTGAAGAGAGTGTGTGTTCTAATTGAGGTGTATGCTTAAATGTTCCTTATTAACTCTGAAATTGGTAATCCTGAAGTGCCATATTGAAAGATTAATAGTACTGAGATTTTTAACATACAGAATAAAAAAAATTCCCAAGAAGCTAGGAAAAATAGTAAAATAAAACACTTTCCCTTAGAGAATTTGATTCTGATTCATAATTTTCTGAAAAACAGCCTTGTTTCTGCAGTTAAGTAATACTCAAGGTTTAATCCCAGCCAGCAGCCCATCTCCATGCAGCTTCTCATGCACTCCTGCACCAGCAGGATCAGGGACAAAATTGCAAGGGTGAAAGCTACACTGCTCATGGGTTGAGTTACAGAGTGTTTAATAGGGAAAGCAAAAGCTGTGCACACAAACAAAGCAAAACAAGGAACGAATTCACACAATTCCCTGGCTGGGCAGGTGTTCAGCCATCCCCAGCAGAGCAGGGTCACATCACAGGGAATGGTGTGATGGTAAGACAACCATCACACCAAATATCCCCTCTTTCCCCTTTCTTCCCTCCAATTTATATACTGAGCATGATATCACATAGTATGGAGATCAGCTGGGGTAACCTGTCCCATTTGTGTCTCCTCCCAAACTCCCACGCACCCCCAGTCTTCTCACCAGCATGGATGTACACAAGGCCTTGGGTCAATTCATTTCCTGCTCAGCAATAAGAAAAACATATCTGAATTATCAATCTTGTGTTCAGCACAAATCCAAAACACAGCTCTATACCAGCCACTGTGAAGAAAGGTAAATCTACCCCAGTGAAAAGCAGCACATTAACATACAGAATTTAATGGTGCGTTTTAGTAAATACTGTATTAATTCCACCAAAATAAACTTCAAAATTTATCATTGAAAAAAATAAATCATTGAAAAAAATTTCAAATGTCAATACATAAGTGTATATATACATATATATATATATATATATATATATGTAGTTTTTCTATTTTTATTTATATCTCTTAACAAAATACAAAAGAAGCATTGTCACAGCAGTATACTATGATAGAAAAAGAGTTTGTGTTTATATGTGCATATTGTCTTCTGTAAGTAAATAGATTGTAGGGGGTCTTATTTTTTTCAGTGAGTGATTGCTGAATGCTGTGACATCAGTGTTTTCAGTATTTTATTATATCCAGAACCATGGTGGACAAAATATTATTTACTTATAAGTTGAATTAAAAACATAATACTTTAAAGCATAATCATAGGATCAGAAAATTATTTGGCTTGAAAAGGGCCTTCAAAAATCATCCAGTCCAACACACCTGCAATAGGTGGAGACATCTGTCACTAGACAAGTCCAAAGCCCCATCCAATCTGACCTTGATCACTGTCAATGATGGGTCCTATTCTGATATCTCACATCTCACATAGTAAATAATTTCTTCTATTTAATCTAGATTGACCCTCTTTTGTTTATAATCATTGCTTCTTGTCCTGACACTATATCTTTGATTAAAAAGTCTTTATCTATCTATCTATCTATCTATCTATCTATCTATCTATCTATCTATCTATCTATCTATCTTTCTTATTTATATTTTAAAAGTCCATCATAAGGTCTCACCACAGCATTCTCCTCTCCAGTTGAATACCCTCATCTCTCCAGCCTTTTTTCATGGGCAAAATGTTCCACCTCTTTGATAATTTTTAAAGGTGGCAAACTCTCCTCCAGACCAAATTAAATTGTGTTTTCTTGAATCTCCTTCCTTCAACTGATGCCCAGGATGCAGTTGATTTTCTGATATGCAGGTACATTGCTGGATCATAATGAATGATCCACCATAACTCCCAGTTCCTTATCTGTAGGGCTTATCTCAGTCAATTAATTTGCCAGTTTATATTTATATCAGCTATGGCACCCAAACGAGTTGCAGGTGCTTGCTCTTAGCCTGGTTGAACTTGAGGAACTTCACGTGGCCCAAAGCCTTTCAAGATCACTCTGCAGGACATCTCATCCCTCCAGAATACTTTTTCTCTTGATATTTTGCTTGTAAAACATTTTGCAGGGGCCATTTCAGTAGGGTAGAAATCCAGGCTAACTCATGAATATTTGTCAAGATTTTTTTCCTTTACGTAAAAACTCAACACACAAAATATCTGAGCTAGCCAAACAACACATGGAAATAAAAGAACGGAAACATCCATTTTCCTTCTTATCCCATTACATGACAGATCTACCAGTCATTGATTTGTAAGTATCATAGGAATATGTAAATATGCATGGATAATTTTGTTGAAACATGGGAAAATGTATAGCAGAATACTAAGAAAAGAAAAAAGTTTTCCCCATGACAGATGTAAAGTATTTGGCCTTCTACATAAGTTTTAATTGGCACAAATTAAAAGTGGTGTTTTTTAAAAACTATGAGACTTTACCAACAACATCAATTATTGTAGTATATTTTGTCCAAATTTTAATGTTTCTGGAAATTGTAACCATTAGTTTTACTCCAATGTTATATGTCACTGAATGTAGTGGGTTTAGTGCTGGGCAAACGCCAATGCACCCATGAAAATTATTTACTCATTTTGTGCTGAGAGATGTGGATTAGGAGGAGGAGGAAGGCAAAACAGGTTCAAAACTTTAAAGGGCATAAAGAAAAATATATGAACAGAATTAAAAGAAAAATAATAAGAAATCAGAATAAAACCTTCAGAACATCTCCTGCCCTCTTTTCTTTCCCACTGACAATGTGAAAAGCCAAAACCTGGGACTTTGAATCAGTTTACCACCTCTAAAATAGTTTTTCTTCCACAAATAGTAGACACCTGGAAATCTGCTGTCTTGATGTCCCTCCCATATTTTTGCAGCCTTCCCACAGCTGCTTTCATAGGCCATGTCAATTAATTGGGGTGCTATTTTTAAGGATGAGCTGTTCTAGCATAAAAATAAAAGTTCTTTAACTCCATCTCTGGGAATAGAGGTTTTCTGCTTCTGTTCCTGAGGCAATGTTTCTCATTTCTATTTTTTCAAACTTCTCATTGGATCACAGCTACTGCAACATCTGCTTTTTTTAACATTGATGGGTCTGCTCACAGCTGTAGTTAGAATGCTACATTCCCCAGTACATTACATGAATAATAGGGCAAAAAACCAGAGCCGGACATATCAAATGTATCTTCACTATAGCCTTATAAAAAGCATTTTAGCCTAAGGCATCTCCTCAATCCACTCCCATCTAGAATTTGGCTCCTTCTTTACTGATTTCAGTGTCCCATGTTATTTTCTCTACATGTCTTCTCCCTTTCCTTTTCCTGACTCGCGAAAGAATTAGTGTTTGTAGGTTCATCTGCACTCAAGCTTTCTCAATTCAAATGGTTTTATAGAGTCCTGCAATGTTTAAAGGCAGATTTTATCCAGGCTCTGCAGTCAAGGAATTGCTGTGGCTCTCGTTGTTGATCATGTGGTCTCTGCTGGCACCATGTGAGTCACACTGGCTGCTGGCACCACCCCTACGCCTTTCTGTCATGCAGGGCACTGAAAGAAAGAAAAAATATTTTGGCCAGGTGGTTCGGACTATGTAGTTGCTCCCAGTCCAGGATGGCAGTGCCCATTCCTGGCCCCACCCGCTCTTGGCCTCAGGGCTGCCCTCAATGCCAGCCATGGGGCCACTCCTGGTGCCAATCCTGGAGTAAACAAAGTTCATTTGTGAGCAATGTTGAAATACTGCAGCCATGTGGCACTGCTCAGCTGAGTGGTGCTGCCCTGGCCACGTAGCATGGCCCAGGCCATGTGGTGCTGCCTTGGCCATGCGGATCCTGGCTGAGCAGTCCCACAGGCACTGGCAGCACTGATCCTGACTGCACAGTTGCCCATGGTGCTGGGACAGTCCTGGAGGTATGGCCCAGCAGTGCAGAAATCCACGCCAAGCTGCACGCCGACCCACCCGCACAGGCCGCACCAGGCCAGTGCGGCACATGCCAGCCCCATGGGCCTGGCTGGGTCTGGCCTGTTCAAAAGCTGGAAGCCAACAGCTTTCTTGGGATTTATTAGTTTTTATATGTGTCTTCACATATATCTCTGCCATGAACCAGAGCCATGTTCAGCTCTTTTAAGTGATTTAACCATCTGTCAATCTTCAAACCTAGCCAGCTGATTAGCTCCTCAAAACTAGACAGCTGTTTGGCTCTACCAGGGAACCAGCGCCCCCCAACTGAAAACCAGTCTTTGTTAAACCACTTTGTTTCCTGTTATACTGAATAACAGGAAAACTCTTCTTGTCTTCTCTTTAATTACAATAAAGCTTTAAATTATTAACCAACAACAAATTTGTTTTCTCTTTGTTAAAAATAAATCATCTTTGTATGCATTTTGATAGTGGTGCTCATGGAAAGGGCAGATTTTTATTAAATAATAATCTCTGAGGTAAAAATAAACTGCTATATCTCTGATATATTGAACTAGTACTTTCTGAAAAGACAGTGTGCTGCCCAACTCTCAGCTGATGCTATGTAATTCCAGAAATTTTACAGTAGATTAATATAACATTGATTTTTAACAGGACAGGTTTTGGCTGTCTATTGCTAATAGGATATAAAGACATCCACACAGCCAGAACTGCAATGTGTCCTACATATCCTCATTCATTAAATAAGATCACCAGGCCTGACATAAAATATTGGTTTTGAAGCAGTAATGTACTGACAACTGCAGAGGATGGTTGTTTCCAAACAGTGATGCAGAAGTTGAACTATAACTGCTGTAGAGAAAACCACTAACATTCAGTGTTCATAAATTAATGTTCAAAAATTCAAAAGTAAATCATTACCATGTCCGACTTATGGGGTTTGGGTGGGATTTACAAGGAAATAAGGAGACCAGAACTGGAATGAATGTGGTATTGAAAGAACTGGACAAAATAATGAGACAGAGAAGACAAAAAGGAAGAGATGAGAGGGTGGAAGTAAAGTTAGGATGTGAAATCTAAATACAATTTTAAATACATGTTGTATAAGATATTTTCACTGGTGGATCAAGGCAGATTACAGTTGATTGGAGAGCAAATAAATTCTAATTAAGTGGAAAAAAATAAATAATTTTAAAATACTTGAGAAAATTTTCTGTGAATACAATTATTGACAGTAACTTTACCATGAGTTACTACTGCAAATGAAGTTGCTGATAATGTGTTTAATAAAGTTGTTAATGAAGATCACATCTTATGGTGAGAAATGTAATATATGATAGACTGAATTTAATTTTCTGAAAGTGCTACATCTATTGTCATTTTTGTCACAAAAATTAAAGTGCTAAGACATCACTTAAAGTGAAAAAAAACCAATTTCCCTAAGTGACCTGAAGAGTTTAAAGATTTTATCTAGGGTCCACATGTAGTTAAAGCAACCTAAAATAATATTAGCAATTTCAAGAAAATTAGATCAGAAGGTCTAGTAACCAGCAGTATGAAAAAAATGGTCTGAGTTACTACTTACTTTTTCAGGGAAAACTGGAGGCAGCATGGAAGAACTTAATTCAGTATTTCCTTTTAAATTGTCAAGAAATAAAATGAAAAATAATGAGACAAAGTAGAAAAATAAATTCACATTTCAAGTTCAGTAAAATCCCCCTTCCCTTACTTTTTCAAAAGGAAAGGAGGATTTGCTGAAAGTAAGGAGAATGTAGTACTTTAGGTAGGAATTTGCCACTTTCATGTTTAGAATGTTTTTAGAACATCTACAAATGAACAAGCAAGAACAAAGCCCCATCTGCCTACGAAAACAAATAGCATGATGTTTATATTTTGAGCATTTGTCACAAGAGAATAAACTAGATTTAGAACACAAAATATTTGACAAAGAGACTTGCAGAGAAAGATGTTGCAAAAAAACACATTTATATTTACTTCAAATAATAAAGAGATCTCAAATCCAGAACAAATTAAGACTCTGAAAATTTTATTTTATTCAAACGATAGTTCACTGAAATCAATACTATTCATCACAGGAAATTTCACAATGAATAACTTATTTATAAGATATTTTGACAGATCTGTGAGAAGCTTAATCATGAGATATTCCCTTTTTATTCTAGTAAACTAAAAGTTACTTGATAAAGTAAAACAAATAAAAAATTATTTTATAGGCTCTGAAAATTACCATTTTAAAAAACAATTTAATTTGTGAATGGCAGAGTTTTACAAGATAGTTCTTCCTATCGTATTCCCCTCTTTTTCCAGTTAACTTGTAGAAATTGCCAGGATTTCAGCAGTTGTATTTAGTCTGAGAATGGAGAACTGTTGCTGTCTTGGAAGGAAATCCTGTTTAGCTCTGCTTTCCTAGATTAAAATGAATGACCTGTTAACTGAAGCCTAATTATCAGTATATTGGTGGCACATGTCTACAGATATACCAACTGATGGGGCAAGCAAAATGTGAATTTTGCAGTGACAGAAATGCAGAATTCACATTAGGTTTACTGAATAGAAGAGAATCACATCTCTTACTTTCTGTTATTGATCATATGCATTCCCAAATAGATAAAGTTTATCTGTTTCCTCCAGGCTACCCAGCATCTTTATTTAATCCCCAGGGCTATTAATGGGTTTTGCTGCTAAGAAGACGGCATTTTTTTAAATTTTATTTTTCTTCACTTTTTTAGGCCAGTGTGCTCTGGGTGATAATGAAAAAATAGATTTAGGAGTATGTAGTGAAGAAACCACCTGATTAACTACTTTTACCACATGCTTCACAGGAAGTGTTTTTTTGCATATAAATATTCAAAAACAGTTGTAGTGTGCATTATGAACATAAAAGAGGTGTCATAGTCGGTATAAATTTAATGAGCTGTTCCTTGACTGAATATGACACTGTGTTCAGTCCACAGTAAGGCTAGGTTTTCACTGTCACCCCTTACCCAATGCAGAAAGATGTGTGTAGGGACAGCTGCTCATCCTTCTTGGCCATGCTGGCACCTCCTGATTGAGAGATCCCCACTTAGTATGAGATAGCCCTTTTCCCAGGTTCTGACAAGCCCTATGTGTCTGCAACCTCCATACACCAGAACTGCAAGGGACTGCAGTGGCTTTCCCATTGGCCTACCCTGCAGTCACATCACAAGGGCCCAGGTCCATGACTTGGGTCAGCCCATAAAAATGGAACCTTTTCTTGACATGCTCTACATGGTGGGCTAGAAACAAGGACTAATTCAGAAGGACCAAGAACCTAAAGCCCCCTAAGGAAAAGTTGTGGTACTAATCATCTGACAATGTTTGGCTCCCCTCCCTACAGCACACTCTTATGGAGGTCTTTCAGAAAGATGTGTGTCTGTCCAATAGACCAGGGTATACAGTGAGGAAACTGTGAGAAGAAATGATGCATGGTCCATTTAAAAATACATATTATCTGGACATGCTATTTTTTCCAAAATAAACCACAAAATGTTTATTTTGTTAATGTATAAATTACTAATGAATAACTGTGATTTCATCTCCAGTTTCATGATAGTTACTGAAGAACTTTTCCTAAATTGATACAACTGCTACCTTGTCATATGTTTCTAAAAATGTTAGCAATTGTAGATAACCATATATACAGAAATTTCAGAAAACTAGTCAACAAAGCTATTTAATTTTTCTGTACTTTAATAATAACTGGTAATTGTATTTCAGTGTTATTGAGTAATTTAGGTGATTTTTCTTGTAGCACTTAGCAATGAAAATTTATTGGGTTTGCTTTACTAGGTATTGGAATGGGAGCAGCTACAAGGGCTGGCCTCTGTGTGAAGCTGTTAGAACATTCCTTCATGTCCAACAGAGCCAATGCCAGCTGCCTCCAGGATGAACCCACCATTAGACAAAGCCAAGCCATTCAAGAACGACAATATTGCCTCTGTGTCACTGACATCTTTTCATAAAAATCCTTTCTTTGGGATTTTTTCCCCTTCTGCGAAGCTGAGGCCCCAGAAAAACAATGTAAACAATAGTTATCTGCTGCTGTGGAATGCAACAGGTGCAGCTGTGATTGGCCCATGGTGGACGTGTACAATTAAGGGCCAATCAAAGACCGAGCTTTCTCTGGGACAGAATCAGAGACAGCTCCTTTATTATTCTTTCCTTTTCTATTCTTAGCTTAGCAAGTCTCGGAGAACTTTCTCTCTATTTCTTTTTAGTATAGTTATAATGTAATATATATCATAAAATAATAAATCAAGCCTTCTGAACATGAGGTCAAGATTCTCATCTCTCTCTTCACCCTGAAATCCTTGCAAGCCCTGTGACACCTCTGTAATATATTTAAGAAGGAAAGATTATTACAAAGATGTAATTGTGCTCAGAGAAGACAGGAGTGAGAATATATGAAAGAAAAACAGAGAATATATGAGAGAAAAACTCTGCAGGTGCTTCAGAGCTAGGATTCCCCTGCAGCCCAAGGTGCAGCCCACTGTGAGGCTGCTGTGCCTCTGCAGCCTGTGGAGGGCCACAGGGATGCAGAAATCCATCCACAGCCTGCAGAGGACTCCACACCTAGGAAGGCTGTGATCCTGTGGGAAGCCCACACTGGAAGGTCATGGCAGGGACCTGGGGACCTATGGGGAAAGGAGCCCACAGTGTTCCCTGGTAGGATTTGTGACCCTGTGGGGTCCCAGGCTGAAGTAGGCTGTTCTTGAAGGACTGAACCTTGTGCAAAGGGACCTACCTACAGCAGTTTGTGAACTGTACCCCACGGTACAGTCTCACAGTGGAGCAGGGAAAGGAATCCTCTCCCTGAGCAGTAGCAGGAACATGTGATGAACAGACTACAACCGCCATTCCATTTCCCTGCGCCACTAGGTGGGAGGAGGTAGAGTCTGGGAAGGAGGGAGGGATGGCAGGAAGGTATTTTTAAGTTTTGCTTTACTTCTCATTAACCTGCTCTGATACTGGTGTCTAATAAATTCAATTAATATCCTCACTTTGAGTCTGTTCTACCTGTAATGGAAACTAGGCAGTAGTTTCTCCTTGTACTTATCTTAGCACATGAGACTTGGTTGCAGTACCAGCTGGAATGTACTGAACATTAATTTGGCTATGGATAAGAAATCCAGCCCAGCCTCTGGCCAGACTGACAAGAGGTTTCAACCAATGACAACTCTCCTAAAATGAGAGTATTTGAATAGTCCAGCATCTGAGAGGCGTAGAGACTAGACCAATGTCTGTGTAGCATCAGGAGTCTTTAAATGGCCTATAAAAGCTGTTTAGGAACAGTAAAACAGGCTGTTTGGTTGATGAAGCAATGGGCTTCTCTCGTGTGTTAAGTTACAGACATACAAACACCACAGTATCCCATGGTGACCCCAGAGTGAGGACGAGCAGTCCAAGTTTTAGCCTGAGGGTAGAGTGGAGAGAGACACAGGACCTGCAAAGCCTGTCCCCACAGCAAAAAGTTGGAAAGAAAGTGGCCAGAAGAGTCCAAAAATAGGCAGCAAAGGCTGCAAAAGTAAAAGCTGCAACAAAGGTTGCAAAAAATCCCAGCTAAAGTGCCGTGTGAAAAAAAGAAACCAGAGAAGCTGAAAGTAGAAGAAAAACCCCACGGGACACATGGAAAACTTTATTTCTATGCAGGATCACCCCGTAATAAAGGTATGGAAACTTCTTGAGGAGTGTGACATAGACTATGGTGAAAAGGCATTATTAACATTAATAATGTGGGCAAAAAACCACAGTTTAGACACGACTGAAGAGGCTGCTTTTGACTTTTAATACCTGGGCAATTCTTAGATCAGCCACAAGAGAGGAGGAAAATTCAATAAAAGTTATAAAGCTATGGAAACTTATTTTGGATTTATTAAGACTGTTAATATTGAGGCATATGGCGAAGATTGAACACCAAGATTAATTTTCGGGGGGAAAGGGCACCTTTCCAAACCTGCAGTACATGTGGCCGGACGAAATGGCCAGCCATGCTGCTCCTCATGGCCGAGCTGCTTTAAATGAAGCCGCACTGTTCCCGGAGAGCCGTCCTCCGCAGCCGCCAGCACGGAGCGCCCCACCGCGCACGGAAGGGCTCGGCCTCTTCCCGGCAGCACGGGAGCAACCGCTGCCAGCACCTCGCAGACAATATCCCGTACCTTTCCTGCGGGGCTGGAGGAACTCCTACAGTGACTCGAGCCGAGCTGCCATTTCGCAGCACCATGACTCGCCCCCGTACTGTTCCCAAGACCACCTCCCAGCAAGCCGAGACCAGCCCGCACCGGGACGTGCCACCGGTGGGCCACCCGCCGCGACTGTAAGAGCACGGCCCCGGGGCGGGGGGAAATCTCAGCAAAGACAACCCGGGGCCGCCTGCACCCCCAATCCCCGTAGAAACTCCGAGACCGCCTCCTGAAACCAGGCGGCCCAGAAATACACCGGCAACTTCGGGGAGCTTAACCATGCCACTGCCGACCTACCGGCACCGATCCAGCCCACATCCAGTGGGCATGGCCCCGCCCCAGCCCTGCCTCCGAGGATGGGTCGGAGAAGGGCTGTACGCACCAAACCAAGGAGCAAAGCGTGGGAAAAGCCCCTTCCAGGCTCCCAACCAGCAAAAAGCAGTGGAAGGAAGCATGCGGGCCTGTGGTACTGTAGGAACAGTAACAATCAAATCGTCTCGAAGAGATGGTGCCAACCACGTAACATAGCCGTTTTCCAACAGCTAAGAGCAAGTCACTCTCTCACCAAGTCCAGTGGGAAATTAGCACCTCCCTGCATATGGACAGCGAAAGAGCAAACAAGCACCAAGTCTCCACTCAACAAAACCTCACAGCCCAAACTCAACAAAACTTCAACAAAACTTCACAGCCACCCTGCCAACTACAGGAAAGTTTTCATATTACACAAACAAACTAATAATATGTGCTATGGGTAAAAATATTGAAGGTTTGTCACACAAGAGCTACAAAATCACACATCAGTTTACTAAGTATGTCCTAGAACTCATGGTACAATACTGATTATTGTTTTTTGCATTTGCTGAAACCAAAATTGATAAGCCTCTGATAGCTGATTCTGCTAAAGTTATTAAGATAGTATTACATTTCTATCTCAGGCATGGGCTACTATGTCTCAAAGAGATCCTAGGATGTATATTAACAAACCTTCTCTTGATATTCCTAGTATTTCTGCTGCATTGTTTCTAGATCGACCTGGAAGATTCAAAGAATATAGTCATCCTAACATTTTAGATCCACTAAAGCATACATAGAACATTAATTTACTAGCATCATAACAAAATTTCAGCTGCAAAGTTTTTTACCTGAGAATTTGCTACCTAAAAAAACCTAAAAGTCAGCTATTAAATCAATAAAAAAATTTCTAACCTGTAACAAAAAGATATGTTACTTGCACTATTACCATAGTAACTAGAAAATTTAAATACCTATATTTCTTTAATTATTCATAAGTTGTTCATGCTAAAAATTTATTGCACTAGATAATAATGCAAGCTTGTTTTTAAAATATAAAATGCAGAAAATCTCTCCCAATCAAGTCATGGCCTGATCTAGCCATGAACCTGGTGAGTAAAGAAAGTATATAAGTGTACAAACTTCACAAAACTAAACCCTTTTCCCCTTGAGATAAATGAGAAAGCTTCATCCAGAAGGGTTTCTTTCAAGTCCTCATAGTAAAAAAGAGACCTCTCAGCAATCCTCTAAGTAATAGTACCTATTAATAAGGTACTGTTCAATAAGAATGTTTTGTTCCTAAATTTAATTATTAATAAAAAGAAAAAAGGGGAAGATGTTGGGCTGAATGTACACCTCCCCTTTAAATCTTAAGTAATATAATATTCTCATGGTTTTTCAATTAATTGTATAATAGTACAATAATTTTGTGATATTCAGCTGCCTAATCCCCAGGCAAATGCATTTCATTGGACGCTGGAAATTACAGACAGCATCCTGATGTCCCTTCAACAGACATCACAGAACCAGGTAACCAAAACAATTCTTGACTACCTCATGGAAATCTGGGACTCTTGAAATAACAGTTCATATAGAGACTTTATTTGTTTATAAATTACTTTATCTGTTAAGCTTGTTTTTCTTACAGTTCTAAAGTTGAGTGTTTCAAAGTCTTTTAATTTCAGTTCAGTAAGCCATAATTTACAGCTTTGTTTACAAACTATTTTTCATGTTTACTAAATGTTTTTCATGTTTACTAAATGTATTTCTGTTTACAAATAGTTTTTTCTAGTTTTCTGTTTACAGGTAGTTTTTTTCTAGTAGTTAGACTTTCTTTAACCATTTTAAGAGTTAAGTAGTTTGTTGTTTTAAAGATAAGCTATGATTTGTAACCTAAACATTAAGCCTGTGACATGCTAACTTGAATCTTCCACAGATTCTGAATTTAAACACTGCACATTCACTAGTGTATAAGTCATGCAAATTAAAACCATGTTGTTTTCTGTGACCCTGTTTGCTAGGGACCCCTGCAAATAGATGACAGAGAGCAAATCACAGTTTTGGTAAAGACAAGAAGGGAGAGGTGTTGCAGTACCAGCTGGAATGTACTGAACATTAATTTGGCTATGGATAAGAAATCCAGCCCAGCCTCTGGCCAGACTGACAAGAGGTTTCAACCAATGACAACTCTCCTAAAATGAGAGTATTTGAATAGTCCAGCATCTGAGAGGCGTAGAGACTAGACCAATGTCTGTGTAGCATCAGGAGTCTTTGAATGGCCTATAAAAGCTGTTCAGGAACAGTAAAACAGGCTGTTTGGTTGATGAAGCAATGGGCATCTCTTGTGTGTTAAGCCTCAGATATATGACCACCAACATGTCAAGACTTTTAATACATTTTCTCTTCCCTTTCCAGCTGAGAAGGGTAGTAGTGATAGAGAAGCTTTGGTGGGTGCCTGGTATCCAGACAGGGGCAACCCACTACAGAAAACTTTGAATTCAACATATTTTACTAAGAGTAAAAAAGATTACAGAGGTATCCAAACATATGAAGCATAATTATCTATGCTTTAAAGGAAGTGAAAGGTAGCAGGGATTGAATAAATAAAAACCTATTTTGTTCAGTTACTCTTTTTGCTAAGGCTTCAATTCTCTTTTTAGGCAAAATAGCTGTACTATTCCCTTTGGATACAAAATATGGACAATATGTTCTCCAAGTTATGGAGCTGTCATATAGTAAGTACTTACCATTTCTAACTGGAACAGTGTTAAGTACTTATTATTGTATACATATTATTATTTATTATTGTTAACTAGAGGGCACCATCCATATTTCCTTTCAGTGATGAAGAAGAACTCCATTAATTTAATTTTATTGTATCTCAGGTATGATGACATCTATGTATTATCTATAATTTCTTCATTTCTCTTATATTCATTCTTTTATTACTTCCTCTGATTCCCTACATAGATAATTCCAATCTCATTTAGTTCCTTTCTAGTTAGAAGCCTCCGTTATTGTAATTTTCCCCTTTGAGCCATATCTTTTATGTGGCAGCAGCTCTCTGGACACAGAGAGCAACACATAACTTTCCCAGGCATCATCCTGGGAAAGGCGGTGAGAAGATCAGAGAAAATAATGATCAACAATTCTTATCTTCACCTACTGCACCTGTTGTTGAGAACCTGTGGAATGTGTTATGGAGATTTGTTTACCAAAGGGTGGTTTCTTAATTAGCCAATGGTGATGGTGTTTGGACTGGAGGACCAATTAGATCCACTTGTATCGTGACTGTCTGTAAGGGCAATGGGTTTCTTAATAAGTATAGTATAATAAAGTGATAGATCAGCCTTCTGAGAATTATGGAGTCAATGCTAATTATTACCTGGCTGGAGGCCTGTGATGACACTTTTACTTGTTATGCTAATTATTTTTTTTTATTATGAGGTGACCAGAACTGCATCTGTATTCAAAACGCCAACAAACATCAAGAATAGTTGAATAAATTTTCATGCTGTTTTTCAAGGTAAATACATAGATCTTCATAACCTGTCATTGTGAGACATGAATTTATGTGAACAGAGGGTAAAATATTTCTGAAGATTTGGCTATCAGCATTTAATGAACTATTCATGGCTATTATAAGATTGTTCTTCATGCCTATTCTCCTGGCATTAGCAGTATAACTCACATTAAAATGAATAAGATCATGCTGAAGACATGACTCTGTTTAGACTATTTTCATGTTCATAACAGTACATGATATCACAGAATTGTAGAATATCTCAACATGGAAGGAACCCACAAGGATCATCGAATCCAATTCCTTAATCCTTGCAGCACTGTCAAAACATTAACCATATGACTAATAGCATCATCTGGATGGAACTCTGACAAATTTTGTGCTGTACCCCCCTAATTGGAAAGCCTGTTCCAACCGACCACTTTGTTAGTGAAAAATTCTTTCTAATGCCCAGTCTGAACATCCCCTTCCAGCTTCATTCCATTTCCTTGTGTCCTGATGCTGGTCACCTGAGAGAGGAGGTCAGCACTGCCTCAGCCGTTGAGGAAATTGTAGACTGCCACCTCACCAGCCCTACCCATCCCTCCTGAAGAGCCTGCAACCATCTGACATGACACACCAGTCATATGACTCATGTCAGTAAAACTCAGGTTTTGCTTATCACAATGGTGTCATAGTCATGGGACTAGGAAAAATTTCCTGTTTCCTCTTATATTTTTTAAATGTGCCCCATTGTACTCAGCACATTATGAAGCAGAATGAAGGACTTCACACCATCCCTCAAGCACTGGTGTGCTGCCTTCAGGCTTATCTTAGAGAGCTGGTTTCATGCCTTTTCCCTTCACATACAGTTAAAAGTTCTGTTAAAGAGTCCTAACTCCAGTGCAAAGGTCATTTGTCCTTGGTATACTGTCTGTTGTGAGCAGGCCTGAAGTCCTGTAGATCAACAGTGACCAAAACTCAAAAAAATTTGCTGGTGACACAAGTCACAGAGACAGATATTGATTTGCTTTGTCCTTCCGTATCTTCCATTATCATTCCTTGCAACTCAAAGTATAGAGGAGAACACTAATTATGTTCCTGACCTTTTGGCAGTGAAAACAATTTTTTATCTGTTTGGTGCCTAATTAATTATTTCAATATCTGCTTTTAATTACTTAACTGAATGCCTCATGTTAAATTAAGCATAAGTTTGTCAATGGGTTTTGATTAACAAGGTTCAAAATTTAAAGAGAATGCATCTTCTTTTCATAGGTAGTTTCCCACTGGGATTACATGGAGTTGTGAATGACAGTTTCTCCTCTCTCTCCTTATCTCTGGATAGCAAAGTTTATCAAGACTGCCTGAGATATCAAGGAAGACGTGCCAAAATATACTTTCGTTTAAACATATATTTAAAATCTTCTCCAGAGGAGGCATGTTATAAAAGTACTCAAATCTGAAAACACACCAAAAATGCCTGTGTACTTGTAGCAGATTAAGAAGCAGCATTGGCAAAGCACATCAATAGTATTCAGAAAATAAGAGTCAATTAAAAAGGCAAAGCATAGGAAAATCAGGGGAAATCAAAATTGTTATTAATGATCAATTAAATACTGATCAATTAAATATACCATGAGAAAAATGTTTTTAATCAAAATGAAATTTACCCTATATTAATAGATTGCCATCCCCTTCTCCAGGCCCTCAAAGTCCCTCTGCCTGGCAGCAGCATGACCCTCCCACCTGCAAACTTCCTCTGCCAGCTGTGTACCCTCTGCCCACTGTCTGAGAGGACACTCAGCCCATCCCCTGTATCATTTGAAGGCAACAGCCCTTGCACAGGACATTAGAGGGCAGGCAGCACTGCCCCTTGCTACCAGACAGCCTGTCCCCAGGGCCTCCCCAGCTCGTGGGAAAAGCCACAGCACATTTGGCCATGATCCGAACAGTGCTGCTGCTTTGCATGTCCTTAAGCCTGAGTCAAGGCTGTCCAAAGGGTCCCAGCATGCATTAGGATGTTCCATCTCTTCAGAGTGCTGACGGGATGTGTCCATCAGATGGGGCTGTACTGTGCCTTGGTTGCTGGAGAGTCGCTTGCTGACCTCCTTAGGCAGCACACTGGCTGTGTTCATGATGCTCGCCCCGTGGCAAGAGGTTGCTGCTGGCCATGGAGGCCAAGGCTACAACCCAAGGGTGGCTCTTGAGGGGCAGGTGATTTGCCCATGCTCGGCCACAAAAATTGGGACTTAAGATAGGCCTAGAGGCATGGATGGGTTTGGGTTGGGCAGTCCTGAAAGAAGGGAGGTCCCCTTGGATTGGGGCTTTCTTTCCTTTGTCCACTTTCCCAATGGCAATTGGAGTTTTCCTTAGAAGGCACTTTCAGCGCCTTCTCCCCAGACATGTGCCTCTGCAACCTGCCCAGACCCTTTTACGATTTCTGGCCCATCTTTACACAACCAGGGGATCAGCTGGGCATTCCTACTTCTTTTCCCCCTGTCCCCATCAGCATTCCTTGCCAAAGCCCTCCTGGATCCTCAGGTGGACATCTGCTAATTGTTCCCAATGACACCAACCAACACCCATTTCATTTCCAAAGTTTCACTGATTGGACCTTTCTCCAGTGGTGCTGCTCTAGTGCTGCTGCTTGAATTGAAAAAGGAAATGTATTACAGCTTGTTGTATCTGTGCTTCTTTCATAGAATTAACAAGCTCTGTTACAAGCTTACTACAGATTTTTACGTCTCTGCTGACTATATGGAAAGATACAACTAGATAAAACTATCATTTACAGTTCACACCATCAAATATCTGACAGCTTACAAACTCTCACCCATACATATACAAGTTTGGATAGACAGAAACATCAATTGCACTCTCTAAATACCCAGAGAACTTAAACAAAACTGTACAATGCAATGCATTGTTTACATAGAAATTCATACTGAGGTGAACAAAACAATCTGTGGTGTGTAAATGTATTGGCATCTGTATAAAAATGGCTATATACAGCGCAAACTGATAAAGAACTACACAAATACCATCAACACTTCTGTACCTCTGTAACGAAAGGCATAGAACTGTACAGCTATGCTCCTTGCTATCTACTGAAAGTAGAACTGGAGACAGAGACATAACTATATTCAGGCACAATGTTAACATGGTACATATGTGGACAGCTCATCTCCGCCAGGCTCCCCCTGGGTCACTTGGTCCCGCGCAGAGCAGCCCTTCTGGAAACGTCAAGCAGACTGAGATCTCTAGGAAGCAAAGGGAGCACTGAGTCACTTGCAGCGTGCCCTCAGCCCCACCATAGCCTCAGAACACAAGCACCCCAATCCGTTCAAAGCCTCCTAGCCCATCAGCCCCCGCAGTGCTGCCATCCCCCTGAGCATTCTCAGTGCCCTGAGCCCCGCCAGCCCTCTCAGCCCGTGCCTCTTCCCTGCCCCCTCAGCCTCCATCACCACAGCTCCTCCAGACCCTTGCTCTCAGCCCAGGGGGCTTGCGAGCATGCCAAGCAGCCCTTGCCATCACTGCTGAGAAGGAGGTGGTTGTGTGGCAGCTGTTGCAGGCAGCTCTCACATCAGCCTTGGCTGGAGAGAGGCAGCCACCAATTATAGCACAGACATGTCTGGGCAGCCAAGTTGGCTTGGCCAGCAAGGCTGCAGCCAGCTGCTGAAGACAGCATTACCTTGTCATTCTCAGCCAGCATGGCCTCCAACTCCAGCTGCTCCTCCTGCACTGAGCTCAGCAGATTTGGCCCCAGGCAGATGGCCAGGTTACTGCAGGTCATGTGGCTGGTGGACGCGTGCTGGCTGCTGTGCCACAGCAGGGCCAGCAGCTGCTCAAGGAGGAGCAGTTTGGCAGCAGGCAACTTCTTGACCACCGTGAGGGTCACAGGAAGGCAATATTCATCATCAGGGCCATGCTGCCCACAGAGGCATCAGAGTGTGGAAAGAGGGGAAAAAGCAGCATTTACCTCTCCAAATTTGAAGAAACCTACACTTCATTAGCCATAGACATTGAACTTCTGAAATAAAGGCCTCTAGAGGGAAAAACCTCCTCTCAAAAATATATCTGTAATCATCTAGGCAGACCTGGAGGGAGAGGCCTTTAGCTGCCTCATCTTCATAGCCTCTCCCTCCACTTTGTCCCTTGCACAGCAGTCCTCCTGCAAAGGTACAGCACATGGCCATGTAGGAAGCAAAGGGCAGCAGAGCCCCTGCAAGGCTGACATGGAGCACATGTCAAGCCCAGGCCAACACCAGCCCTCACTGGCCTTTCCAGCACCTTGGGCTGACATAGGGCAGTGTGGAGAAAAAGCCAGCAGAGCCTGGCACATCCATACCTGGGCCTTTTGGCCTGCCCGAGCCTCCTGTGTTGTCTGAGACTTGTGTCCTCTCTCTTCCTCATCTTTCTTTCTAGCTCATAGTTGCCATGACCTGCCCAGATCCCCTTCTTGTTCTCTTTTTTGTTATCTTTTCCTCTGCTCAAGGATGGCCTGCAAGCATTTGCGTGCTTGGTTGGATTAGATAAGCAAAGCTAGGATCCACAAGCTAAGTCCCTTCTTGTTGGAGCTGCTGCAAGCTCCTTTGGCCTGCTTGACTGGGAAAAGCTTGTCAGGGCTTCTGTCTTTGCTAGCGATTCTGTGGAGGTCTTGCATGTGCTTGAAGGCAAATGTGGAGGTGCCTAAAGCAGAAATTCTGTGGAGGTGAATGATAGCAAGAGACAGCTTGGAGGAGTGAGGCAGTGATTGCCAAATCGCCCCGTTACTTACGCAGAGAAGTCTTGGCTGTGTATCAGCCCTCTCTTGCATGTTCCAGCAGCTCCTAGGAGCTGGCATAACCTGGCATCTGAGCAGAAGCTCCCTCAAGTTGATAGCTCCCCAGTGCCACTAGGATTTGATGTGTCATGATCCTAAAGCATTGCAGAAGCAACCTGTCCAGATTGTGCTAGTGAGTGTCAGTGCAGGGGCAGGATAGAAGGAAGTGGCAGAAGGAATTGGCCAAAGGAAGTGGCGGAAGGGGCGGAAGGGGCGGAAGGGGCGGAAGGAAGGAAGGGGCGGAAGGGGCGGAAGGAAGGAAGGAAGGAAGGAAGGAAGGAAGGGGCGGAATTTTTCAAGTTGTGTGTGTGTTATTGTGAGAAAAAAATGCACTACTGTTAAATGTTAATTTGTTAATGTTAGTAACATTAGCCAAATTATTGTCCTCTGCTCAGCCTCCCCAAACAAAAAAATCTCTGTTACACAGATGTAACATATTATGTGTATGACTGCATATATTTGAGCCTGCTCTGTAATGCTGACCCCTCAAGCTTGGCAGATCAGACAGAGAGATCATTCACAGGGAAGATAAGTACTCTACTATATGACTCCAAAGAGCAGGAATGCTGTACCTTTCTCTTTTTATTCCTGCTTCTTTCTTCACAAAGAAGAAAGACTGTCTATTTTTTTTAAGCCATTTGTCTTTTGAATGTAATCCTGCATTTGTCTAACCACACCGAGGAAAGCAACTTCAGCTGATGTTGAATGTCAGAGACTTAGAAATACATAACCAAGAAAGTGAACACAAGAATTTTTTAATTGTCATTGCCAAATTCATATCTATGTGGTTACTCAAATGCAGGTAACAAACAAATAATTTTGACTACTATGCCAGCATCTGTTACATTTTCACTTTTCCTGTATTTTCCCCTTTTTAACCATGCTTTCCTCCAGTGCTCTCATGAAGAGGATCTACACTAATGTTCAGGAAGCTCACTAATTTATACCTCTGTGGAAGCTTGAAATGCACTTTAAAAGTCACAGCATGAGCCACGGATTCAAAATGGTCTGTACAAGCTGTAGGGGTCCACTTGTGCACATCTCACAACTGGGCTCTACCCCAGAAAATTGAAATTATTCTTAATGATGGCGGGAAGAGGTGACAGTTATGTCTGCTGTGCTTTAGCAGTTTGATTTTTGAGGAAGCAGGAATGTAAATTATTTTATCTAGTATCCAAAAGATATGAGAGAAGGATAAGGTATGTTCAGATTCATGTTCTACCAGCACAATGCATTTTGTATCTGGTTTGGTTTAAAACTCAGACTTCTGGTAATGCTGGGTGCAAGAACCAAATAGGTATCAATTGTTTTCAAAATGTCCATCTGCTGCTGCAAAATCTGCATGAATTGTTGCATAGCAACCTGTATTTCCTCTTGCAGTTGGAATCCCTGGGTTACCCTTTGTTTGCTCTGTGAGTGTGTTGTCCTTGATAGAGACTGGGTAAATCCTGTTGTGATGCCAAAGCTTTACCCAGTAGATGTTAGAGCTTACTGTAAAATGTGCTTATATAAATGCTATTTTGCAGATGGCTTTGACACTCAAAATGTGGTTGTACCTGAGTGAAACATCACTTCTCTCCTCCCCATTCTCCACTTAAAATGAACCACTGATTAGCATCTACCTTTTCATTTATATAGTTTAACCATTTAGTAGGAAATAACTCAGGAGACGGCGCCTTTGATTAAAAGAGATCTGAAATGTTTTATTTGGTATGTGATAAGGAGAAATATTTCAGTTTATGGTACATGGAGAGAGTAATTTTTAAGTGGCAGTATATGTTGCTGGAACCAATTTTGCAATAACTGTAATGTACTGCAAAGTAGTAACTAATTACAGGCTTTTACAGAGGTGTTTTCCCAAACAGCTATTGTAATAGTTTGAAACCTGACATTAATTCACAATTTCATAGAAAAACTATAGAGCTTGGCTTGTAAGTACCATGCTGATCTTGAATTTTTTTCCCTTTCCATTTTGTCATTTTCTGACAATTGGCAAATATTACACATTTAGAAATACAGTTGTTTTTCTCATTCAAGAACTGCAATTAGGAACAGACTAAGATTAATAAAGTGGTTAGTTAATGCAAATAAGCTCAATGGTGATTTCTTAGTATCACTGTGTAGTAAATTTTTTCAGACTTACAGTTCTTCTTAGAAATGGAAAAGGACTATTATTGCTGACACACTTCCTCTCTCTCTCTCAATGAGACTGCAATGGTGAGTAAAGCAATTTGCCTTTCCTTGTAAATTCTTCTTTTCTGGTAAACAAGGTGATTTTAAAGTAAAGGGATTGTATTCTCAGCCATGGCTTACACTTAGAATTTTGGGAAAGCAGTCAGAATTAAGTTAAGCAATCTCTCTTGACCTTACTTATTCCAAATTCCTTTCTCAAAAGTGTCAGTGAATTTTCAGTTTAAACTTATAGAATACTAACTTAAATTATACTGAAATGTTTTGATGGCATGCTTTTATTTGAGTATTTTATTAATGTTTTGCTATTATAATTAAGTTTTATTTATAGATATAAAGCTAATATTATTAAGTTGTTTATTAGATCTATGTAAATAAAAAGTTTTTTAATAGAGCTAAATTTAACTATTTCTGTGAAACCTTTGAACTTATAGGAAACTATTTTTAACAGAAAAGGGCTCAGCAAAAATATTTTTCCAGCATCTATTTTGTAGAAATTTAAATATATTGTTTTACTACTAGAAGGATCTCTGACCTTCTTTATTTTTCCAAATACTTTTTAAATTATATTGTCCTTGAACAGTAGACATTTTAGATAAGCTTGACAATATGGAAATATCAACAAATGCAAAAAAAAATTAGGGAGGCCAAAGCTCAGTTTGAACTTAGAATGGTGACTTCTGTAAAGGATAATAAAAAATGTTTTTACAAATGTATTAATGCTAGAAGAAAGGGTAAGATCAGCCTTTGTTCTTTATTGGACAAGGGAGGGAACATATTATCTGCAGATGAGGAGAAGGCAGAAGTGCTTAATGCCTACTTTGCCTCAGTTTTTAGCGGGAAGATGACTTGCCCTCAAGACACCTGCCCACCTAGACTGGTTGATGGTGTCAGGGAGCAGAATGGTCCCCACATTATCCAAGAAGAGGCAGTCAAAGAACTACTGAAATGCTTGGATGTTCATAAATCCATGGGACCAGATGGGATCCACCCCAAGGTAATGAGAGAGCTGGCAAATGAGCTTGCAAAGCCACTCTCCATCATTTACCAACAGTCCTGGCTCACTGGTGAGGTTCCAGATGACTGGAAGCTGGCCAGTGTGACACCCATTCATAAAAAGGGTGGGAAGGAGGATCCTGTTAATTATAGACCAGTCAGCCTGACCTCAGTACCTGGCAGAATAATGGAACAGTTTATATTAAGCGCCATCACGCAAAATTTACAAGATGGCCAGGGTATCAGACCCAGCCAGCATGGGTTTAGGAGGGGTAGGTCATGTTTAACCAACCTGGTCACCTTTTATGACCAGGTAACCCACCTAGTGGATGCAGGGAAGGCTGTAGATGTTTTTTATTTGGATTTCAAGCAAGGCCTTTGACACTGTCTCCCACAGCACACTCCTGGAAAAGCTGGCAGCCCACGGCTTGGACAGGAGCACTCTTTGATAGGTTAGGAGCTGGCTGGATGGCCAGGCTCAGAGAGTGGTGGTGAACAGTGCTGCACCCAGCTGGGGGCCAGTCACCAGTGGTGTCCCTCAGGGGTCTGTGCTGGGACCAGTTCTGTTTAATATTTTTATTGATGACATGGATGAGGGTTTAGAGTCTTTCATTAGTAAATTTGCAGATGACACTAAGCTGGGAGTGTGTGTCGATCTGTTAGAGGGAGGGAGGGGTTTGCAGAGGGACTTGGAACAATTGGATGGATGGGCAGAATCTAATGGGATGAAGTTCAATTAGTCCAAGTGCCAAGTCCTGCATTTTGGTCACTAACTCCCTGCAGCATTACAGGCTGGGGACGGTGTGGCTGGACAGTGCTCAGGTGGAAAGGAACCTGGGGGTGTTGGTTGATAGTCAGCTGAACATGAGCCAGCAGTGTGCCTCGGTGGGGCCAGCACTGTGCCTTGGTGGCCAAGAAGGCCAATGGCATCCTGGCCAGTATCAGGAATAGTGTGTCCAGCAGGAGCAGGGAGGTCATCCTTCCCCTGTACTCAGTGCTGGTGAGGCCACACCTTGAGTATTGCATCCAGTTCTGGGCCCCTCAGTTTAGGAGGGACGTGGAGCTTGAGCGTGTCCAAAGGAGAGCAATGAGGCTGGTGAGGGGCTTGGAACACAAGCTATATGAAGAATGACTGAGGGAGCTGGGGTTGTTCAGCCTGGAGAAAAGGAGACTCAGAGGTGACCTTATCACTCTCTTCAACTTCCTGAAGGGTGGCTGTGGTGAGCTGGGGGTCAGTCTCATTCTCTGGGCAACAACAGACAGAACAAGAGGGGGTATAAAAGTGACATCCTTTTTTATTGGAACAAGTAATTGAACTTTGAAAATAATGCTACTTTGTTACTCTGGTACAAATGTAAAAGAAATAAGAGCGGCTAAACAGAGACTAGATAAATTTCTTAAATAGGGGCTTAGTGGCATCTATCAAGCACATGCCTTCCCCCATGTCAAGGCTTCCCTAGTTTAGTGATTGAAAGAAGAATGCATCATAAAATTTCATGTCATATATGTCATCTTGTCTTTTTTGTTCCCTAGGTATCCACCACCAGTAATTTATCAGTAGCACCATCTGGATGGGTAGCTCAAGTGAAAAGTATGAAAAACTGAAAAGAATTTACAATAAGAGAAACATCTAGTTGAATAAGACTTGGTTCAGAAAGCAATTGGAACCAATTTATGCTGGGACAGGTTGCCTAGGGGCGTTATTGATGTCCAGCCATAGAAGTGTTCAAGGCTTGGTTGGATGGAGCTCTGAGCAACCTGGTCTAGTGAAAGGTGTTGGAATTAGAAGATCTTTAAGGTCCCTTTGAACCTAAACCTTTCTATGATTTTATGATTCTATTATATTTGTGCAGTTTTTAATTAACATATTGCTATTTCAATTTAAACACCTTTCCCAAACAGAAGAAACATCAGAAGAGTCTTTTTAGGAAGGTAGTCACAGATTACACTTGCCTATGTGCATGGACAAACTCAATCTTATAAAGAAGATGTAACCTTTGGTGAACATAAAATAAAACTAAACAGCACTGAAGTCTCAGGGTGCTTTAATTTTTTCTGAGAAAGGAAATTCTAGCATCTTGGGGAACTGAAGGGCCAATGAAATCATGACATTAAAAAATGAGGAGAAAGACATTGTTGAACTGAGAGTAATAAGAATATTTTAATGGCCCAACTTTAGTAGATTTTTTTTCCTGCAATACCTAGTGAACAGTGGTAAAATAGAAATATTTGCTAATATTTTCTTAATATTGCAGTATGAGAAATAACTCCTTTCCAGACAATCTTCCATAACCAAACAAATGGATAAACAAACAAAACTTTACAAGACCAAACTTCTCTGGGCCTGAGAGTTCTGGTTCTGTTGAAATTGGGAGAAGGAGTGAAAGAGTGTGGCTCAGACGATAACTTTCATGATGTCTTTAAAGAAGCAGAATTATTCTGTATAATTGTAACTTTTAATTTTGTAAGTAGATAGTATGAGGATAATACGAGGATTTAGTTAAAATGACATCAATTAGTTTCTATTCAAAATATGAAACAAAGGTGGAATTATGTTTTCTTTTCAGTTGAAAGAAATTATTAGCTATTCCTCCTCACAAAGCAAATATTAGTCGACGAGGCTAGGTGACTGCTTTGTAAAGTACTGCAGCTTTTAACGTTTCTGTACTTTTCAAACAAAACAGTTCAGTTATTAGTGATTTGCACTTTTATGGAATTTGGGAGGGATACTTCTTTATAGTTCTGGTATAATAAAACTTTAGCATCAGATTTATGATAACTGTGAGTAAAAGAGAAGAACTGCTCCAAATCAATTTCTGATTTACACTTTGTGGTAAAAATAGGAAAAGTTAATGAGTTCTGAACACTGGTCATTTGAGGGGGATTCTTTTTTACAAAATCTTTGTTAGAAAGATTACTAGACATGTTTAAAAAGGACAGATAGGTGAAAGCAAAAAAATTAAAGAGCCAAATAACTGATTTTAACCATTTTTTTTAAGGTAGACTAGTTTTGTGAAACTTTTAAAAACTTTCAAACAAAAAATAACTATCCTGTGATGCAAGTATGAAAATTGTTATGAAATCTATCTTTATGAATGTAAAGAGCATCAGAAACCTATAACTGAGGAGCTTTATTCTAATCATAAATAGGGCTAAAAGTTTTTTTGGGTCAAGGCATTTTGGAATGCTTTCCAATTGTTCTTAAACAAAAAGCAGTCAAAAAACCAGATACCCATCCCCTCCTCCCTCCTCTCTCACTCCCTCCTGCATCCTTTCCCCTCCCCAACACCAGACTACAGCGAAAAAACCTCAAAATAACCAACCAACCAACCAACCAACCAACCAACCAACCAACCAAAATAATTCACAAAGAAAAAACTGAGTAACTCCCTGCATTGCATTTCAAATGTCTAGCAGAATGTCAAGGTAACTCATGATTCTCAGTATTTCTGAATATATGTTAGCAAAGAAGATGTAGCTGGAAATCTTTCTTTTCAGGTGTAATTCACAGTTTGGGAATTTCAGTACTCAACTCAGAGCTGTTTGATTCTACTTCTAAACAGGAGAGTAAGGCATAGTATTTCTCCCAGGCAACCAGTTCCATTATTGTCAAAAAGGTATTTTTCTTTAGCCTGGTGGGACATTATTAGACTAATTACTTTTACCAATACAATTTGTCAGTATTCTAGGCAATTCTTTTGGGTAGCAATTTCCCCTCCCTGAAGGTTTCATGGCATTCAACATATTGAGATAATATAGTACATTTTTGTCTCTCAGATTTTAGTGGTCTGTCAACCTGGCAACCATTATGAACTGGCATAGAAGATCCATATAATTGTCAAGAAACAATTTTTGCTTTGGGGAATGGAAAGCAAGATTTTTGTTGTGGTCATTTGGTTGTCCAGAAATAAGAAAGGATTTAAGAAAAAGAATTCTTTCTGGATAAAATAAGCAGGGAATAAATTTATTGGCACCACATTTGGAGATGCTTCTTTGACGTCTTTTCACCATTCCTTTGTCAATGAGAATCAAGACAAATTACCTAGATCCGGTGTACTGTATAAAGATCATTACATTTGCATCTCTGCTGGTTCACACCTCCTGCTGCTTGGCTACATATCTGGCAAAGCTAATGACTGACCTCAGGTTCAGATTTATGAAAAGGCTGTTGTCCATCACTGTTTTCTTTCTTTGGTTCAGCTGACTGTTCCTGTGGTGATTTACACATGGTGTGTAAAAAGGAAGGTCACAATTTTTCACCATCTTATCTAACAGTCTAAATATGTGGGGATGAAAACTGTATTCTAGTTTAACAGATTCACTCCATATTAAAGAAAAAAGAATATTAGTGATGTAGTCTAAAGATCATTCAATGTACTAAAAGTTGCTGCCTTGGGGAAATTGGAAAACAATCCTTCAATGACAGTGGTTGGTTGTGTAACAGACAGACAGATATCTCAGTCACTGGCACACAAATCAACATCAAATAGATGGATGACTAATGATACTCTGCCTCTGGCAAACAAACAAGATGAAATGCCCAAAGTTTATTTTTTTTTCAAAGGGGCTAGTTGAAACATCTTTCAGGTTCTAGATACAAAGAATACCTGATAAAAACACTTAGGGAAAAACTCATAATCTCAAAAAATTATAACTGACATATCACAAAGGACAACCTGTCTTCACTGAACTAAAAGATAGCACAAGGATAACTTTATGACCTTTCAACCAGAAGGGTACAGAACAGTCAATTACAAAAAAAAGCACATCTCTTCTCTGTTCATAAAAGTATGTGTTAATTTGTTTGCAGACAGATGCAAGGATTTTATTGATTAATGGAAATTTTAGAAAGGAAGACATCTGGGGAAGTGATACAGAAACAGCCCATCAGCCTCCTTACCATCTGACAGACATGCTAGTTGTAAGTCGCCAGTTGTCTACAAAACCTGCCGAGAAGACAGTTGCCACCATGGGGTAGTACACATCAGAAATCCCTGCCCCAGGTGAAAAACAGTTTAGCATAATGTTGTATTAGTTAAAAAAGCATGAATCTTCCTTATAGTTGAAAACAGGATTTTATTAAGAAGCTCAGTAACTAGTAGAATTTGAAGTCCTAAATTGTAGGTGAAATTATAGGTTTTATGAGACTTTCAAAGAGCTCTGGATTTTCTGGTACTCTTTCTTGCAAAACACACAGTCTGTCTAGATTTTATGGCTAGATTTTAATTTAAATTATTGATCTATGGATTTTATTGAGAATATTTTTAATTAAAGTGTCAGGAGATTGGAAAATTGAGAGTAAATCATGGAGAAGTTTCTGAATATTCAGAAGTATTCAGAAGAAGGTAGATGAGAGGTTGGATCTATTAAATATTGAGTTCTGCAATTTCAAACAGAGAATCTACATATAGCATATGTGTATTTATATTTTATGTATATATATAGGGATACATCATCGGTTATGAATAGGAAGGATTAGGTCTGCTAAGAATCAATGCTTCCTTACAACATCCAAGAAAATCTTCCATTTCCCTCCTGTATTGTGATCTCTAACTACTGTCAGTCGAAGGCACTAAATAGCACCAAGTGGAGCTGAGAATAAAATTATACTCTCGATTTCCAGACCAGGTTTCTTCTTCAGGTTTAGCAAGGAAAGCAGGAGAGTTTATTTGTTTCCCACCCCTCACACCTCCTCCTGTCCCCGCCTACACAAACAAATATATTCTGTCAAAGATTTATGCGTCTATAAAATTATTCAGACAAATATCTTGTCTCCTGTTTTTATGTCCTGCAGTATGTCCACAGTGACTCCCTGTTAGGTTGTGGTAAGGAGAAAGAGAGGATATATGGAGAATTGGAATTGGGCCATAAACTACCCAACAACTCTCTTTTCAGGTTCTTCTAAGGTTCATAGTTGTCTGATGTACTGAAAGTGCTCTGATGTCCCACTAAAAAACTACAAAACTTCCTTTTGCAATTAGGAGAGATAGCTTTTTATAAGCAGATTCTGACCAGACTGAACTATAGGAGGGAAACCAGGAAGAAAATGCTTATCAGGCTACCTAGATTAGGAGAATTCACTTCCTCTTTCTAGACTAGTGATAAAGCAGTCTCTGTCAGCAACTGGCAGTTGCAAAATCTGATTGAAGATGAGTTGCTGAGTGATGTCCTGCCAAATACAATATTAAAAAAAAATTTTATTTTATAGCCCAAATTTAATTGGGTTTTTTTTTAGAAGTGATTTTTTTTTGTGTGGCAGGTTTCTAACTCAGGTTGCCCATTTCTAGATATGAGCAGAAGGCACATATTTTTCAGCCATGTCTTGGAAAAAAATAAAAGATTCTAGTGATAAAGATGTGGATATAGTGAGATACATAGGCGAAATCTGTATTTTTTCTAATATAATGTAACAAACCAGTATAATTGTGGGTCAACAGAATGTGAGAAGGTACTGGCATGAAAAGCTTGTATTGAAAAAATTTTGGACTTGTGGCTTTGTGGGACCAACCATCAGAACATTCAAGAGAGATATCCAAAAACCTTTCTGTCTGATTTTTGGAATATAGACAACAGTGATGTTGGTGGAACTGCAAGGCCTTTCCTCAGTGAAAGAATGGATAGTTTACTGTTCCTGAGGCCTTTCTGCTCTCTTATATGGTGAGCAGTATATTATTTTTGCATTGCTATTGCATGATAATAATAATTGTTGTAACATTAAGGTTGTCCTGATGTAACTTCTCTGAATTTAGGATGGTACTCAAAAGTTATGTTCCTGTATTTTTTCATGTTTCTGAAATGGTAGATGATAACAGTGTGTGATTCCATCATCAGAAGGAATTTCCACAGAATTTAAAGCTCTCTGAAGAAAAGTTCAAACTTTGTGATATTAATGTGTTTTTTCAAATTAGAAAATTAAATGTGGAAAGTGCTGAACTTTACAGAGTGTTCATATCCTAAAATAAATAGAGAGGAAATTGTCGAAGAATTTGAAACCTTCCACTATAGTGGTTAATGCTGGAGGTTCTGCAAGGTGCTGCACCTTCTCTCACTCTTCGAGGGTGCTGGGAATCCAGCTAGGAGTCTGCTGAGCCCAAGGCAGTACAGTCAGGTTCTTTTCATGTTCTTGGCATTGTGTAATCACAGTAACGTATAACATGAGGCATGAACACAAAAGAGATCAGAAAAATAGTTCCAGTGTTTCATTTCTATCCAAAACAAATGATCTTGAAGTCCTACATTGCTGTTCTGAGATAAGCATTTCCTTCATTCAGATTTAGATGTGAGAGAACACTTGTGACCTTGAAAGTACTGCAGCAGTGCCCTGTTTCTACCTCAAGCTTGAAGTTTTCAGTGCATTTTTAATAGTAAATTTTCACTCTGTGTTTAATAGGTGTTGAACACAGGTGCTTCTCAAGTTTTGCTCAACAAAAGTTTGTGTGCTTTGCTGATTCTGTAAAAATTGTTACAGCAGTTCACCCAGATATCCTCTGTGTGGGATAGCATGCCAGAAAGTGCTGAGTCAGAGCCTCTCCTGTGCTGAAATATGCCTTAGGCACCCATCTGTGTCACTGGCAAATAATTCTTCTTTGAAAAATTTCAGGTTCACTCTGTATGTCAAATCATAAGCCAGGCGCTGAGGGATATTTTGTTTTGTTGAAGAGTGACGTGTTCAAATCTGCCTCTCTCCCTGCTCCTGCAGGGTACCTCCACTTTGTGTCAGCGGAGACATCATGGTATCCTGTGCATACAACCTCTAAGATCTCACTTGTGATAAGCAATAGAATAATCAAAAGGAAAACAAGCTTGTAAGTTTGGAATGTTGGGTTTGTAATTTGTTTGTTGGGTGTTCTTTTTTCTTATTTTATTATTAATTTGTTTTTGATTGTTTTTTTTAGAAGTGATTTTTTTTTCACATATATCTGCTCACCTAGTATCTTATCAGGAGCTTACTCTTAACTGATGTTTGAGAGGACTGATCATTTTTTAATCACCTGTCACTCTGCCTTCCTGCTTTCTCATACATGATTGATTTTACCCTACAATTAACCTATTCTAGTGGTCTATTAGAGTTCAGAGATTTAGTCCTCATCCTCTTTCCTTATTTTTGTAGGAAAAACCCTCTAGTTCACCTTTTCTAGCCCTTAGTTCATCATTTTCAAAGGACTGGAAACATTAGGAGAAAATCTTTCAAATTTCTGCATGAAAGAAGTCCTAGGTACAGGCCTGGGGCTAAATATTGCCTTCACAGCCTTTAATAGGAGGAGAAATATGCATTTACCCTGAATTTAAATCACTTACTAATAGCAGATAACTTTGAAATTTTGTGAATGTTGAATAAGAGGATACTTCAGCCTGCATTTCAAATATAAATACCTTTATGAAGGTCTAGAAAATAGGTATTTTATATCTGAATTTGTCCAAAGAAATCCATCATTGATGAAAATTTCATTCCAGCTGGAAGTTTAGTAGAATTTTTTATGACTAAGAGAGTGTTTTTAAAATTCACAGCTGACATCTGCAATTGGCCATTCCATGGAATATGATGTCATTCCTCAGTACCCTGGCTTAGAGTTCTCTCACTTGCATATCCCATCAGTGAAGAAATTAATGGAAAAATTGACTTGAAGATATTCTTTTATTTGTTTTTTTCACTTTAATTAAGCTATAAAAATCTGCTAATTTTTTTCAGAACAAACAGCTTACCCTGAGTAACACAGAGCTTTTTCAGGACAAAATACTGCAAAAGGCAAAATTGCAAATCTTTATCAAGTAAGAAAACAAGATAAAGTTGTTGATTATGTTTGTGGTAAGAAGTGCATGAGCAGGATAATCTCCCATGGTTGTACATTATATTATGAAAATAAAATTTATTCCATTTATGAATTTCAAACTCTTGTGACAGAAAAAATTGTTTTGAGAGCAAAACACTTTTCCTCCCACAAGTGGTTTAAAGTACTCAGTTTTAACATGCAAAACATAACAGATTGACTGCCTTCACTTAGATATTCACATTCATAATGGTTTCTTCTTTGTATGGGGCTGTTAGGATTAAATACAAACCTAGTTCGCATTTCCAAGTCATTAAATCAGGAGTAGCCATGTCATAGCCTTATTTGAAGATGACAGCTTTTAGAAGACTCATGGCCTTTCAAAATACATTTTTTAGTTTTGTCAGTAACACTGAATTCCTGAGCTGCATCTATTGCCAGTAGAAAAGAAATGGCAATCCATAAAATATGAAAGAGACAATATAAAGGAGGAAATCTGTTTTGTCCTTTACATAACTGGATTCTGCCACTGTTTCTTTATCTTCGAACTGCAAAAGTATGTTTCATCCCTTCACATGACCTTTTGGTGATTTTTCATTCTTTGTACAACAATTTAGAAAACACCTTATTTTTTTAACACATCTGTAATTTTATTGTCTTTTAACTAATCATTTCTATTAGGTCTATGTTGATTCTGTTGGCATGATTTTCATCTGTCTGAGTAGCTCCTTAAGATTTAAAATCAACATTTTTTTGAACTTACAAGAATAATTTTTAAAATTAGAATGTTTGTATCAATACGTGTCTCTTCTGGCTGCCTAGAGGGGGAGTTTCTGTCTTTTGCCAGCTTGGTGGGGGTTCCATATGCTTTCAGACATAGTGTTTTCCCCATCAATCCTGATGTGAAGTGGACTAATTCTGCTCTTTTAATTTTCATTCATATGGCCTTTTAAGCTTCTCCGTAGGTAATGTGCTGAGCATTTCACCTGCCTCCATTTGTGCTGTTTGTACAGAAGCTCAAAACAATTCAGTGGTCTGCTCAGTGCCAGTTTCTGTGTTTGTGCATGCTTTGGAGCTTTGTGCCTGTTCAGCTGACATATGCAAAAGAAACACTGAGCACTTTCACAAATGATAAATATTTTCCCCTTTGCTGGACTGTTTTATTTATGTGCCATTCCCATATCTGCCTTATTTTCCTATTCTGCCCTGTTTATTACAATTGCTGCTTTGTCTTCCCACTTCATCTCAGGACTTATCTCTCTCATGTTGTGCAAATAACCTAGGCTGGGAGGTCAAACCCTTCTGTGGCTGTTTTTTTGTCAGCAGGGGTTTTACACTGTGTTTTCTCTGGTTGTTTCGAATTGTGTGCATTCCTACTATTCTCAATGACTTGTGCCTGACTCCATTCATTTGATGGTTGGCACCTTTTGTCTCTTTTTAAAGCTTGTAATACTGATATTGTGAATAAATTTTGGTTATAGCTGAGCCATACATATTATTTAGTGTGTCAGTGTGCTCCTTACAATTTTTTAAATTTTCTCTGCCAAAAAATCATACATAGAATCATACACATCGAAATTCCAAGTTTTAATTTTACTCCAAATTCATGTGTTTTCAAAAAGTCTTTTTTTTTCCCTGCAATATATCTTGAATGCTTCTGGTTTGTCTCATGCCATTTGCCCTACTAGAGCTTACTGCAGAAAGGTGAGAAAGCTATAAATATGGTTTTTTTACACATTTACAAGGTTTGTGTGTCAATTTTACAATAGGGGTCCACAAAAAAAGTATTTCCAAGCATCTCAGCTGGTAATCGTCACTTGTCCCTTCAGACAGAGTGTTAAACAGCTGACAGTACTCTTGGTCAGCATGTTGTCTTCAACTGAATTTGTAATACTGAGAAATCAAAGCAAGTACATTGCATTTGTGTGGCTTGTCATGTCCTATTGGCTACAGAAATTGGTGGGCCTTATCTCTTTCAGACCAATGAAGAGCATCTTTTTCTTTCAACCTTTGCCTTAAACATTAGGGACAGTAGGTAATTTCTTTGCGCCCTTGTACCTGGAGTATATGTCATATATACCATTATATAGTCAATAGCCATTAATGTTGCTGGCCATCTGTCTTCTTCACATCTTACAAATTTATTCCCTACTAGCCTTGTCCATCTGTCAAAATTTTTAGAAATATTTTCAATTTAGGAATCCATTCATGGTTCATTCTTCATTTTAAGACCTGTCAAGTCATTAGCCTAACATTAAGTTTTGATTCCATAAAACCTAATTAAATGGAGTTTCTCAAACATAGCTTCAGATGAGATTCCTGTAACACAACTGATGTATTGAAGTTCTAGCTGAATAATTGTCTCCTATCAAAACCTCATATCCTGCTGTCTGTGGTCTTGCTGTTTTATAATCTCTGATGAGGATTTAGAGGTGAGCTATCAGAATGCATTGCTCAGCACACTTTAAGGTGCCCTTAAAGTGTAGTGTAGATTAAATAGGTTAGTATAAGATGTACTATCAGGTTGAGTTGCATACAAAGGAGAAACAGGGATCACTGTAGCTACAGATAAATCCTCTGTAAGTATTTATTTGTGCCAAAGCATAAGATGATCTTTGGATATTTTGAATTATTATCAATCTTCTCTATCTTTAAGGGTGTTACATATGTAGTCATTTGGCTGCTATGGGTAAAAGGGTGCCAGAAAAGTGCCTGGAAAATAGCAGAGTAACAAAAGTTAACTGCCACTGTTTGGGTTAGGAATATGACAAAGTTTGACATTTGATGATATTGTTTGTTGAAAGAAGCTGGGAAATAGGTACTCTGAACATGCAGATATGTAATTATAAAATGTATTTGTCTAGAACCTACAGAAGTATATCTGGGTTTTGCTTAAAAAGGAGACAAAAATTATGGGAGTAACTTTTGGAAGTAAATTGAGATTAGACCAACTAGAAACTGTCAAACAGAAGACATCCTGAATATTTTAACCCTAGTGAGAAAAGCTACTGGTTACTTCAGTAGCTAAGGGAGAGTTAGAGTCAATAATGACTTTGCATAAGTCCTATTCACATGTTGCAGACTTCAGGTTCCCCTTGGGAGTAAGGAACAGAACAGACTGTAACTGCACCCTTGCTGAGTTCAGTGGTGGTTGCAAGAATATATGAGAAGGGACATGAAGTCTTGTAATGCAAGAAGCTTCCAGAGAAAAATATGCAAACATAAGTCAATGAGAACTTGGGAATTTATGATGTTTAGCCGGAATGAAATTAAGTGATAAACAGTCAGATCCTTCAAATCACTGGTGTTGAAAAAATGAGTTAAAAAAATTAAAATTGCAAAATAAAATATATTTCATTTTTAAGTTAAATATTATTTCTTTTTTCCCCTTCAGTCACTTCATGCAACTTGAGTATTTCATTTGGGCACATTTGAATATAACTCATTCTGAACATTATTCTGTGTATTTCATTTCAAGAACAATGTTTCAGCATTTCCCCATTCTCTCTCAAGGCAGACTTATTTTCTTCTACCATAATCTCTCTGATAGTTCCACTGTCCTATTCTTACATGCTCCAACTTTTTCTCCTAAACAAGTGCTCTTGTCGTGGTGCAAGAAAACTCCTTCCTCTAGCTCTCCTCTCTTGCTGTGTTTTGTATGACTGCTCATTTTCTGAATCTCTTTGCAACTGAAAGACTGAAAACAGAGCACAGATACTGTTATCTTCTGGTTCTTTAATTAAAAACTAGAAGTGACTACAGGAACCATAAATGTGCCAGTTGTCTTTTGCTGTGTCTAATGACAGTGGAGAATTATCTTAAAAATGTCAATAATTCCATGATGACCATGTATGCACTGTGACTGTAGCAATTGAATTGATGACAGCTTGAAAAAACATGTATAATATCGCATTTTGTCCTCTGTCACTTAACAAAACCAGATATCCAAGCTGGATAAAACTGACCCCAAAACAGAAGGAAATAATAGATTTCTTGACTTTATCTAAGAAACTTAACAGTGTTAGAGGTCCAAGAATTCTTTGAATTTGCTTAAAAAGAGCAGAGCACCTCTTTAAGTAGATGTCATTTACAAAGAAGAATTTCCTCTCCCTTTGGTCTTATTTGTTCCCTTCTATAGGTTGTGTTGGAAAACTAAAAATTGTAACATTATTAATATTTGGAAATTTGCAAATATACAACATTTGACAGTAATGTTCTGGGCTTTAGACCCCAGCATCCTCAAGAGAGTTGTTTATATTTTTGTCTCTTTTTTTTTTCTGATGACAGCATCTGTATTTATCTCTTGTGTTTTACATAATTATCTTAAGTTTGTGGATGTACTGTATGGGTTAAAAAGATAAACTGACCAAGAGACATGTTGTAGCTGCGGCAGATAGAGGAAAAAAATTTCTATATCACATTTCCTTAAATCCCTAGCTAATAGTCCTTGAGTCTTGGTAACCACTCACACTCATTTTTGGAGGAGATATTTTCCGTCTTCCATATATAGGCCTTTTGTGGAATTATCAATCTGATTCTTTATGCAGATCAGAGAAACAAAGTTGTGTGAGCAGCAACATCTATCCATGCATTCTTAGGTTCAGTGATTTTCTCTGCTCTCCCAGGACACCTTCCAGTGGTAAGGACAGTTTGCAGTTTTGGAAGTGGTATATTCTGGAGTTTCAAACTGTTTGAAAACATCAGTTTTGGGAAATGGGGTTTTAAAACAAGTAGAAGAGCTACCTATTTATTTGAATCGTATAGAGATGACATTTTGAATACTATTCACTTGTTCTTTCTCCAAATGCTCACTTCCCTTTGTGTTTCAAATTGATATTTGTCACAATAAAGGACAAAAGATTTCAATGAGCATTTATGACAGAAGAAGGGGAAACAAGGTGACTTGACTATCTCTTTTTACCCTGGAAAAATAGCAGAGAGACCAGACACAAATAAACTATTTCACCAAAATCTCCAAACAAACAAGCAAAAATAAACTTCAGACCTTTCAGAAACAGCAGCAGAAGAAAAATTACAAGGGAGAAAACTCTGATCTAAAATTAGTAACATCAAGAAACACAGATTAGCTCAACCAGCTTTAACACTAGCTAAGGTAACAAAATTAAGGTTTTACTCACTATTGGTCCCTTAAATTGGCTAAAAATATTTTTAATCAATTGGGCTACTTATAGGAGTTTTAATTGCAGGCTTTTTATTCTTAACAATTGTCTAAATTTGTGCCCTAAAGGTTTTGGAATTCTTCTACTATATGGTTTTTGTTTTTGTGTGTTTTGGTTTTTTTTTTTTTTTTAATTCCAGCAATTGTCCTTTTTCTTCACATTGTGCATCTAGCAAAACCGTTTTTGGTTCCCTACTTTGCAAGGCTTCTTTCTCCCATCTTTCTTTATTTCTTTTCTAATATAATGCTTCATCCCTGTACTCCACGCCCATATTAAAAAATGTGACCATGGATCACATCAATTTCACCTGCAACTGCTCTACCTACAGTCAGAGCTTCCCTACTATTAAATACCCAGAAAAAGGCTGCATAAACTTGAAACTAGAAAGGGTCCATTTGTTTCTCAAAATGGCTATACCATTTTATAAGGTCGAAACTCTACAGTGAAGATGCTAGAGTCACCAGATTAAGTAATCTTGACACTTTTTGACCCATTTCACATTAATATTGCTAGAATCTTTTGCAACAAAATGTTACTATGGAAGATTTATTTTTATTCAAGATCCCATACTACTGACAAGCACCAAAAATAAATAGTGAGACCAAACCAAACAGAAATCCAGGCATGTGCACAGCCTCCTAGTAGGTCTGTGCATCATTGACACACCCCCCAGCATGCTAATCAATGTGTCACCAAGAATTCTGATGCTCTTGGGTCAAACTAGCTTCCACTTGGAGTAGTTTACTAGAGGTAACTGAAGGGAGAAATATCTCCTACACTCTCTTTAAGTAGAAGTTTATCTAATTTTGAAATAATATGTGAAAGACTGGTTCTAGCCCCATTTTCCATCCCCTGCAGCACATCCTGATCCACACCTTTACTTTCATTCTGATGGATTGGGTTGAGAGGGCTGAAGCAGGGCTGCCTTCTGAGCATTGGAATGTGAATGAAGGACAGCCATTTAGAATACGCAGGATTAAAAGGACTCACTTTTGGGAGCACTGTCACCTTAAGTATTCTTAAACAATATATTCAAAACACAGTTTAAGTAAATTTGCAAAAGTATTTTCTTGACTTATTGGGTGTGAATATATACACAACTGTAAACAATCTTAATTGCTTCTGTGTTAACAGATTATAAAGTCATTTGTGTTTACATGTTACCTTCACTGTGTTTGAACTTCTTGGGCAGAAACTGATATTGAGAGTCATTGATGTACAGTATAGAAGAAAGAATTTTAATATTACTCTGGATCTTAGTCCATTCTTAAATGCCTGCAAATAGACTTCTGTGACCATCATAGAGTCTTGTATCCTAATTCTCCATTACAGAAAAATAAAATTTCAAAATTATTTATGGATTTCAAACCCAAAGCTGTGCTGCATCTTTGTCCATTTTTGTGAAGTATTTTAATCCTCTGAGGTGGAATTTATAAAGCTATTTTAAAAGGTGGGAGAATCTTCATCCTATGACATGTCTGCAACACTAGAAACTGTAGATATTGATATAATATGGAGGCCAAAGAAACAATTTCCATGGTGCCCACTCAGCCTTAAGCTTAATGCAGGGGTAACTGTATTGAACATAACATGGAATATTTTTTCCTGGATTTTCAGGCCAGGGATACTGAACTTATTTTCCAAATTCTTTCTCTCACATACTTTAACTCTACAAGGCTACAAGGATGTGGATTTGACTGAAGTTAACTGCAAACAGAGTTCAAATGTTTGGTGGGAATTAACTTGGTTGGGGAAGAAACTAAAAATGTTTTGAATGTGGGCTACTATTCTGGCCTCCCTGAAGTGAGTGGCCTTGATAAATTGTAGTGGATCTTTTCATTTTGTCTTGATAAAGGATCAAAATAACAAGGTACTGGTAAGAATTATTTTGATCTGACTTTCTTTTATGATATAAAAAGAGATTATCCAGGGCATCCAATAAAGCAGTTAGTTGCTGTGAGTTATGGTGAATCTGTGTGGAAAAGTGACATAGAAAATCCATTTTTATTTTAGAGTACACCTAATGGTTTGCTAAGTTCTAGTCAGAAATTGTAGCTTACAGACCACAGTCGTTGAAATCCAAATGGCAGGAAAAGCAAAAATGTCAAAGTTAATTTATAATTGAAACCCACTATTTTGGTAAGTGATTCCTCCTTTAAGTGACTTGATAGACGATAAATTACTTTGAACATTTTTGATATTTTAAATTATTTACATTGAAAGGGAGTGAGTGTTCTTATTATTATGGCTAGTCTTGTACACGTTATGCTCTACAATCTTTTCACAAGAATCAGAGTTGGAGGACACTTTCAATATCACCTAAACCCACTACCAACATAATCACCTCTAACCATAACCCCGCTGCCACCTCCAGATGCCTCTTGAACATTTCCAGGGATAGTGACTCTACCACCTCTCTGGGCAATTTATTCTGATATCTAATCACTCTGTTAATGAAAAACTTTCTAATATCTAAGCTGAACCGCTCCTGTTGAGTCTTAAGACCATTTCCACTTATTCTTTCAGTTGAGATGAGGCAGAAGTGACCAACACCTACCTAACTACAATCTCCTTTCATGTACTTGTGATGAAATCCTGAAGAAATTAAAGAAGTCAGAAATGTAAAATAGATTATTTATAAAATAAATTTGACATTATTATTAATATTATTACTTCACATTATTATTTTTATTACTAATGTTGTTGTTATAAACCCAGGCATTTCTTTAATACAAATCTTCAAATGTTATGGTTTTAGGTGCTTTAAATGTTTATAGGGTACTGTACTGTGCAATGTCCTCTGCTGTGTCTGCAAAGCACCCAGTGATCTAACCTGCCTCCATAATTTACAATGTTAAAATCCTTAATTTCAGGCTTATGATTCTATTTTGGTTTAGGTAGTTTTTAAAATGTGCAAAAAAGAAAGGTTAAAAGATTTATTTGCATGGTTTTCATACTTTCCATAAATTTCTTTGTCACAAAAAAGGAAAGTTACAATGGACTGCAACAAACAAAAAGTCAGGGCTGTATGGGCCATCCTGCAAGAAAAAATCTTTTACATGAGTAGTTGAAAGAAGCATATGATTACTTATAATCATTGCAGCTTATTTGCAATGGAATGCATGCTGTGCAACTTTTGTGACTGGCAAAAAAAATATTTTGGTGAGAAGGGATGGTTTGCTTTGCCTACAGTGTTGAGAATAGGAGCAATATAAGAGAAATAATCAGTTACAAATTAAATTGCTTTTGTAGCCTTTCCTATCATTGGCACTTTCCTGCTGTGAGTAACAGTGGTTTATAAATTATAGTCTCTGTCCTATACTGATACCTGGATGGAGTCAGTGATCAGACACACCGCCTATCACCTTCTGGAGCAACATTTAGTCCCCTTGGCAAACCTGCTTAGGTTTTTTACTGATTACTGAAATATCAGCTATCAATTCATCAAGGGGGTAAGCTTCTGACTTCCTTTGCATTACTGCCACAGTGACTCACTCAGGATTGGGTGGCAGAAGCACAAGGCACAAACCTATTAGCATCATGTAAACAACTTCTGAATATAAAAACAACAAATTCCTACTGATTAACTGCAAAGGGGTTGCATTCAGAAAAACATAAAAGGTATAGAAAACTAATGGACTAATTTATCCTCAAAGACCAGTCAGATCTGGTAGGTAGAGAGGTCAGTGTAAAGCAGATCTTACTCTACTGTTCGGTTTTCATTATTTCTGTTACCATAACCCTTCTGTCAGAGAAACTAACTTGTTTAAAGTGCTTGATAAGAGCTTACAAATTAAAAACATTTTTTTAATAAAGAAGAAAGTAAAATAATTCAGCAAAGTTATTAACAGGAAAACATAGGGAGAAACATATATTAAAATATATGAGACTTTAAGGTATTATGAGACTTTAGGGGGTTTGTGTTATTTCTGTCCAAGAAAAGCTAGAAACTTGAAAAACTTCTTGTGAAATTTGCTAGTGAAGGTGAGACATGAGAATTCTGATTCTGCACAAGCACTGCCCCTTGCAATTCTAAACTGCTTGAAAATTTAATTGACATGCTTATTTTGTCAATTCAGTTTTATTGAATGGAAAAAGATCTGTTTTTAAAATGCATTTGTAGAATTAAGTGTTGAGAGTAGAGACATGGAATTACATGCATAGGCATGGTTAATTTCTATTAAAATCTGACCTTTGAAACACACAAGATGAAAGATCAGTAAAATGGGGAAATCTCTTCCCCAGAGAAATGGAGAGTGGGCATTTGGACAGGCATTCCTTTTGCCTTACATCTATGAATCTGAGTTTATGCTTTCAGGTTCTCTTTTTCACATTTCAAATAAACCCAAACCACCCCCCAAAAAAAACCCCAACCAAACAAACAAAAACCAAACCAAACCAAACCAACAAAACAAACAAAAAAAACAAACAAAAAACCTCAAAACCACACAAGAAAACAAACAAAAAAACCTCACAAAAATACACAGAAGGGGAGGAAGTATTCAAGTAAAGCTATTTTACTTGAGTTAAGAGATTGAGTTCATCCACAGCTTTGAACTTAAAAATCTTGCTGGTTATAACTACTGCTGTGTCAGCAGTGTGAAACACAGTCTAACGGTATACAACTGGATTTTTATATCTGCAGAATTACACAATTAACCCTTTTAGAGAGAGACTAAACTTTCTGAGATCAATCCCTCCCTGACATTATTTTAATAAGGTAAGAAATGAATAGGGCTCAGACTATTGATCTTGATTTTGTTTCTGTATAGTTAGTAAATGAAACATTTTTAATGCCTTAATTTTTTTGTGGTCTTAAAATTGTGAAGGAATTGTGTTGAAGGAATTCCTTCCTTGTGAAGGAAGTTGTCTTCCTCTTCACAAGTGTTCTTGTGTTGATCTCAAATTTCTTCTCAGGTGTGCTGCAACAGCATTCATTTGTGCTTATGTAAATACCTGAAATAAGTTTCTCATTGAAGATCCTTGTCTTAAGAATAATATTACCTGCTGAGCAGCAGATGTCCTGGAAAGAGCACAGCTCCTCACAGCTATGCCTGGTCAGAGGACGGGACCGAACAAGGGTAAATTGAGTAGGCGAAGTTCCAAATGGATATGGTGGAGATGGTGGGAATAATAAAAAAAAAGTGATGATTAATCAGTGGCATAGATTGCGCAGAAAAGCTCCACACCTGGTCTTCATACTAGAGGGATTCCAAGCTCCAGACAGAGGGAACACTGAGCAACCTGATCTAAGCTCAGAACTAACCATATTATGGGTAGAGGCGGAAAAAAAAAGACCTCTTGATGTCCTTTCCAGGTTTGGGAATGACTCTGTGTACCCAGGATGTCAGAGCATCAACTTTATCACTTCTACAAGAATTATTCTGAGGTTTTAGTAAAAATGGGAAATGGGAGAGGTAGATGGGAAAAGAGAGAAAAAAGCATGTGTAGTTACAGCCCAAGGCAAAAACAGATACAAGAAACTTCTGAAGTGCAAATGAAGACTCGTAACTTTAACACAAAAGATGTTCAATATAAAAGTTTCCATTGATCCCTAATTGCTCCTATCTCTGTAAGCTGATTTATTCAGGAGGTCTCCCTGCATTCCCTTGGGCTAAAAATCAGTCTAAGGACAGGGTACATAATAGTAGAGAGATCTGCATAGACAGTGTTTTTGTGAGAGGGTGTAAACTTAATTGGTCACAGAAATTTAGAGAATCATAGCAGAGGGTGAAGTGGCTAGAGAGTGGTGTTTCCACACCCCCCCGCTCCACCCCCATCCCTGTTTATTTGCTTGCCTTGGATAGAAAAGAACCTGCTGCAACAGATAAATGACACATTTGGGAAAGAGACAAGTAAAAAAGTGCATATTCTATTCAAGAAAACATTTGAAGTCTTTAAAGTCTCCAGCACCTTTCAGCCTACCAACCTGTTTTCTATCTGATAATAACTTGTTCCAAGTAGAATTACCATGGTTGGCTGCATCCTATCACATCTTTGGATTAGAAAAGTGGATCTTAGAAATACTTGTGCAGTATTTCTTGATTGTTCGCAGGTTAGATCTTGATTGAAGTAGGCTTCAGCAAAACACCCAGTTCGCCCCTGAGTGTTGCAAAAGCTTTGAACCGTGCTTCAGGAAATTAACCTTCACAGATTATTATGACCTTCAAACTATTGCTACATCACTGAAATGAGTTTTTTGCAAAATGTGATGATAAACCCATGGATTACTGGGTAATACTCTGTCAAGACCTTTGGTAAGGACTCCTCACAGAGTCACACCAAAAGAAATTATTTTAAAAACTAACACTTCAAAGCAACAACAGCAAAAATAATTTCTTCATTGTGTGTCAGTTTTCACTGTCAGCATATATCCTCTTATATATAGGAATATTAATAAAACAATGAAAAGGAACAATGCTTTATATTTATGGACAGTTACAAAAGAGCTTGCAAAAATAAATGTTCTCTATTACTACTTCTGCATATTATTGTTATTACTGTTGTTATTGGTAGCAGCATTAATGAAGCAGTCCCTAAAGACTATTTAGATACAAAACAATGTTCTATTGTGAAATGTACAACTAAAATATGGAAATAAAATTATCAGTCCTTCCTTCCTAATAAAGTGCCATTATGCTTAAGGATATTTCAGTAACTTTGGCATGACTTGTTGAAGAATCATAGTCAATGTTTAAAATGGGGTTTCAGGAAATCTTGTTGAAATTATTAGAATTGTCATAATGGAGAGAGGGAGACAATAGTCGTGGTGTATGGACTGTTGTTGCAGTAAAGTAGTCTGAGCTCACTCAGACAGATATGAGTAGGAGTTAAAAAATTTTGACCAATAGATTTAGGTATGTAAAATATTTAATAAGTACACATGGATTAGTGGTCAATTTGCTACTAAATGTTCATGACAACTTAACTAAATGCATTTCAAATGTTACATGCACACGAAAATTGGCACCTACTCATGGTGTCTAGTGTCAGGTAAAGGAGCTCTCAGCCTTGAGAGGTAGTCCTGAGAGGTGTCCCTGCTAGAGGGAAGATCACCAGGGCACAGACAGATGCTACAGAGGGAGAGTTCAATGGACATTGATGGCTGCAAATATTTATAAAGTATAAAGTGACAGTCAACACCTGTAGTCACATTTTCTGCTGTGTTCATGCAGTTTTGACCAGTCATCAGTACCATCTCCAGCCATACCACACTTTGGGGAGTCACGTGCTGAAGTCTCACTGACAGAGAATTACCCACACACAACAGGATTGTTAGATTCTACATGCTGAGAATCAACTTCCACCAGAGCCCCATTAGTTCAAACAGGAGAAGCACATCCATCACAGCTGGGTTTTGCCAATTTTGATCATTCAGGTTGCTCTTTCTTTAAACCTGCTGAACTTTGTAAACATGAAATTTCTAAGTATCAGAATTATACAAGTGAATCTGAAGATGTTATATTTGAGATCACTAAGGTACACAGTCATTCTCTTTAAAAATAAACACGTATTCATAATTTAAAAGATCCTTATATATTTAAATAAAGATATATTAAAAAGAGCAAAAGAAAAAATAGCATACTGAAATTATTTGGCAATTACTTGTATTGTTTAGCATCAATGAACTAAAATTCCTTCTCTCAGTATTAAAAAAAAAAACTTTATTTCTTAAAAATTTTCTGGCACTTAAATCACTGGTAGAAAATGAATTCACTTTTTAAAAAATTGCCTTTATATATGCTTGTGGAAATGTCTTTCAAATTTATTCTTTTAAAATTCTGAACCAAAAGAACTGTTAATAATTGAAAGACAAGTTTGTGTCATAAACTATACTCATGTTTCAGGGTTTCTCTAGAAACTGGCATATTTTATAATCTCATTTCTTGTCAGTCATTGGAGTGAAAGTGAGGGCTACAGTAACTCATGGATCATCCTTAAGAAATCTGGTAGACCTGGATGTAGAGAGCAGTCACTGAAGTCATGGACAATTTAAGAAATATCTTCAGCTGCACATTGAACAAGGCCAGAGCTCCTCAATGATTATGAAAGAACTTGGTGTTAAAATTTAAGAATGCGTGATCTATAGTTATACTGAGGAAAAAAATCCTATTTTTAGAAATGTGGTTTAGGATATGAAGTTGTTGTATCAACTCAAATTGAAATTTTATTTCAGTTCACTATCTATTAGGACTATTTATGTATGAAACTGGAAAAAGTAACTACATGTAAACTTAAAATGGTGATCATTCTCTTCGTTTTAGAAATGCCTAGGTTTATTCACCAACTGTTCCCAATTTGAATAAAATTTTATATTAAACAATTCAGACTTAAAATCCTATATTAATCCTGTAAGTAACATCTGCAGTCTGACTTTTTTCTGAATTGACCAGACCTTATGGTACCAAGATTTTGTAAATCAAATTTTTAAATATTGCCCATTTCAGTAGCTAAAGGCATTCTAAATGCTCCTGGAATTACTCCACTATATCTACTGATTTTGCTGCTGCCCACTAGAACATTTAATTTAACAAAGAATATCTGGCTTTCAGTAATAAGAAAGTTAATGTTGCATTGATTGAAGAGTTGTGACATGATGTTCTGTTTCTTTTTTACAGTTTTAATTTCTTTCTTGGACTTACTTTTTACATGTCGCAGGTGGTTTACCAGTATTTACATTGGATCATGTCAATGCATTTCTTTTTAGTATGCTAGATAAATTCTGAAATTATTTATCTTCTGGCTGTTTCTGATTTGTACAATATTCTTCTATTTTTTCAGCATCCCTTCCATAATTCGTTTTCTTGGTTTGCTTATGATATTCATATTTTACTAAGTAATATAAAAACCCACCTCTTTTGATCTTCTTCAGAGGCTATTCCTTCTCTAGCTTGTGACTGTTAAGGGAAAGCTTTTTCTGTATATAATCTCAGTGCAATCAATCTACATGCTAAAAAACATGTTCTGTATGATTATCATTGCCATACACCTGTAAGTACGTAACAGTTTTTGGTCTACTGTTAATGCAATATTCTAAGAGTAGATGGTGCCCTAAACGCTGTCTTTTAAACATCTGTTTGCTTAATTTTTCCTGTTGAATAATTTACCAATAACTTAATCAGCTGCTTGACTAAAAAGCGTAAAGACCCTTTCACACTGATAAATTGGATGCCCAGTTGTTTGTTTGGAATTAGACGTAATTTTTTCATGTAGTATGCACTACAGAATGTTGCTACTTAATACTTCTATGAAATAAAAAAAAATAATTAGGTCTTATACTTTTTAATAAGTACTTTTAGATAAGGAAATAACCCTGACATAATACCTAAATATAGAACTACAACACTTAAATGCCTCCTGTATCAAGCATATTTTTCATGTGAATTTAGGACAAGGCAAAAAAATAAGACTCCTAAATCTTATTTCTACACTTCGTAAGTCAATAATTGACTGTATATCCTCTCTTCTATCCTTAGAGCATCTTGTTTTCCATAGTTACTGAGATACCATATTAATTATGTTCTCTGACATTTGCTGAAAAAGTGTATAAAATAATTGTATTTTAAGAGAGTTTATTTGGACCCAAATGTGCATAAATTTATTGGGAAAAAATTAAGAATACATGATGGTATTTAAAGGGAAGTAAATGAACACCTCTTATTAGAAAATTATGTATAAACATATAGAGTTTTTAAATTAGTCAGGATAGAAAAACATTATTCATCACTCAGATAAGCTTGAATTCTTTAATTGCTTTTATACCTATTTTTCAAACCTGTATAAACCATAGTCTTTCTAAATTTACATATCTGTTCCATTCTCTCTGTACTGAAAGTATATAAAATACAAAACTATAGGTACTAATTTCTGGTTTTTTTGTTGTTTTCATGGATTTTTTTTGTTCTTTATATTTATACCCACTTTAAATCCTTTTCTTAGGTAGTACTCTTGCTTCTCCTACCAAATTATAGGAAACATGAGTTTGCTCATTGAAATTGGTATTAAATCTATGTTGTCATATCTTACCTACAGACTATATTTATTCAAAAAGACTGGAAATTGTTGCTTGAACTGCATTGTCTCTAATTGTTTATATCAACATTTCACATAGTTCTCCTTTTCTCAGTGGTGTCAAACAAATCAGTGCAAAAAGGAATGGGACCCTCTTTGCTTTGTAATCTCATGGTTTACGGAGTATCAGTTTGGGCCTTGAGAGATCAAAAATTGGAGAGACAAAGAAGTAATTCAAGAGGATAAGAAACAGCAACGTGATCTAATAGCCTATGCAAGCTATGCACTTTTCTGTTGCCTCTATGTTTCATTACTCTTTTCCAAACACTGTAAATTTATATGTCCTGAGATTATTTTATAAGCTTTTCCTTCCCCTTCTCTTTGAAATGTAACCACAGGTATACCAAGACGGATTCTGTTCTCTGACTTTTATAGCTCATGGTGTGAAGTTTAAACTGATCAAGCATTATCTATCTCTCTAAGTGGACTAAGTATAGTTCTACTGATTATGATGTCAAGGTTCTACTGATTATGATGTTTTTATGTATTTGATGCTTCACAAGTTATATAGAGAAAATGATCTGAACATTCACTGCAGAAAATTTTCAGTTCAAAACCATAAATAATTATATAACTTTAATAATTTGAGACCCTAAGGAATCTGGAATCGAGTATATCACATTACCTTTGAGGAACAATCATAGAGTCTGGAAAACATATTCTTACTATTTATTTGGCCTAATGCTTAAATAAAGTATTAGTGATTCTGTGACCCAACGAACAAACTGATATTAATTCATTTGATTCCAAAGTATGCTGGCAAGCTAATGTAGTCATCTTAACCAACCATCTTCAATTTATGCTATACTATCTTGACTGTGTTCTGCCTAAATATTTCCAAAGAGCTTTCACCCTTGTAATTATGTCCTAAGATTTTCTGTTTTGTCAAGGGTCAGTATCCTCAAACTTATTGTACAGATTCCACGTTGTGTATCAGTGTCACAGTTTTAGCATATCACCCTATCAGCTTAGGCTGAAATGAGGCACATTATGCTGTTTACTTCTCAAGAAAACTATATGCAAGAAATCTTGTCTATATTAAATAAGTAATTGAATACTTTGAGCAAATTTTCTTTATTGTAAAAATGTCAAGACCAAAAATTAATTTTATTCCAAATAATCCTTTTCTCAAAATGTTCCATATAATTATTCTTGTACCCCTGATATTTGCTGTCACAGCAGCCTTTGGCGTGCAAAAGACAGGATCACTGGGAATACAGAAATACAGAAGAGAAAGAGCCATTCATAGCGCCAGAGGCAGTGCCTTGATGTGAACACCATGGTGTAACACAATGCACATTTTTGATTTGGAAAACTGCCCCCAAGCAAGTGGAAAGTGCATATGTGACTGGCATAGGGGAAACATCTAGAGGGACAAGAGCTAAGTCCATCAGCTGGCAGTAAGAGTGGCACAAGTCTCCTGAGACACTAGAATTCTTTTTGAATAGGAAGCATGGAAGGAGACACCAAATGAGGGAAAGCTTTCCCACTAGACATGAAAAGTAATCTGTGATGCAAATATGGTGTTGGCTTTAAGAACTAGCTCAAAGCAGCTCAATACTCCTGCTAGTGCAGCTGCTTAAGATGCAGGAACAGTTTCAGGTCTGCCAAATTATCTGTCTTAATGCTATGGATGAATGAAGTTGTCATCCCACATTCCCCTTTCTGTTTCAGCATAACTGGCCTTTCTCTGGGAAAAACAAGGATATCTCTGTATGTGGTGACAAGACAGGTTTACTACTGTTAGAAATTAGACAGACAGTTAATTTTCGAAGGAAACATAAGCCGTACAGTTGTATACTTACAGATTTATTTCTAACAACTGCAGACACAAATGGTTGTAAAATTGTGACTATCAAGTATCAGGGGAAAAGGGCATATTTTTTATCTTGCATTTTGACTAGTAAGAGTGCCTGCCCACCACTGAGAATACTGTGTGCCAGGCTTATCTGCTTGTACTTTAAAGAGAGTAATATTTCTGTGGTTAAGATTTAAATTCCAGTAATTCCTTTTCTTGCAATTATTCAAATGGTGACATACATCCTGAATGTAGATGCAAATCATGTTCTTACTAGAGACAGGACATGCACTTCTCTGATTTTGTGGTCTCCTCAGCATCTCCCCAATAATTCTGTATGCAATATATGACACCACTATACATATAACAAGCTTCAATGGCTGGCAATATAAAGAATCCTTTGACACAATCTGAAATTCTTCTCTAGTTTAAGGACAGAGATAACCTTTTCTTCTCTCTAGGAAAGTAAGACTAACTGGAGTTAAATCTTCCTGCAAGATTTTTCTCACAATATCTTCCTAATTTACTAATATTTTTAAGCATAACTACTATGTGGAACATTATTTTTAGCCACTATATTTTTTCAGCCATAATTTCTTGTATCTTACTGGTATATTTATAGTCCTCCTTACAAAGAGTTAGGGAGATTTCAGATCTCACATCTTTTACTATATGAACAGGTCATTTAAGTGCACTGTATGACCTTGTGTTACAGAAGGCTCAGGTCCTTGTATGACTTTATTTTCTGTGGGCAGTCTAGGCAGCATGACAACATGTAGAAAGTGTAGAGAGATGTGTAATATGAATGTTATCCATACTGGGGAGAAGGAAATTTTCGCTTAAGGATGTGACCTGTCTGTAATCAGGAGCTGGTTTTTACTTCTTTAAAATTTTGTCAAATAATCAGAAAAGCCTTTCTTGTAATCAGAAAGTCAAACCATTGATGCTTGTCTATGGTCACTCCTTATAGTATTGCAGTACCTGGGTCAGCAAGGATAGGTTACATTCAAATCTACATAGGGACCCTCAGCCAGTGTCAATCAGCCCTAAATGCAGACAGCTGGATAGTGTTAGGACCACAAAGAATCACATATGTAAGCCAGGGAAATTGGAACTCCTATAAAAGGAGCTGAAGGAACAAACTCAAGGCTGTTTGTCACAAGGACCATTGGAATGTGTGTCATCTCTGTCTACAACCCATAAACCCCCACCACATTACAACTCCTGTGTTACTGTAACAAACTGGTTAAATGCAGATGACCAAAGGATAAAAAGGGTCCGTGACAAGCATGGATCTAACCCAGAAAGGTTCAAAATATACCTAAAAAACATTATTAAAACCAAGTGAGGTTAGATGTTCGTGCCAAAAAAAGAGGTGGTTTTTTTCATTTAGGAGTAAAAGAGGCAAAGAGAAAGAAAGAAAGAAAGAAAGAAAGAAAGAAAGAAAGAAAGAAAGAAAGAAAGAAAGAAAGAAAGAAAGAAAGAAAGAAAGAAAGAAAGAAAGAAAGAAAGAAAGAAAGAAAGAAGAAAAGAAAGAAAGAAAGAAAGAAAGAAAGAAAGAAAGAAAGAAAGAAAGAAAGAAAGAAAGAAAGAAAGAAAGAAAGAAAGAAAGAAAGAAAGAAAGAAAGAAAGAAAGAAAGAAAGAAAGAAAGAAAGAAAGAAAGAAAAGAAAGAAAGAGAGGTGTGCATGGCGGGACAGGAAAAGAGTGACGGGGGTTGGATTGAAACATATCACCCTTCTTGGGATCCCAGTGATGTTTTGTTACTTCCCTCCATCTCGCCTTCTTGGTAGTGAGGGTGTCCCATCACTGGCTGCTGCCACCAAAAAGTATACAATCCAATGGAATAATACACATTTGGGTCAGGTGGGAACATCCAGGTGCCTCCTGTCACAGACATATTTTCTGAAAAATCCTTTTGCCAGTATTTTTTCTCCAGTGAAGCTGGGAAGACTCAGAGGAAAACAAAAACAATCATTATCTGCTGCTGTGGAATGCAACAGGTGCATCTTTGATTGGTCCATGTGGATTGTTTCTACCTGATGACCAATCACAGGTCCATCTGTGTTGGGACTCTGGTCAGTCATGATTTTATCATTCCTTTCTAGCTTTCTGATGTATCCTTTCTTTTTCTTTAGTACAGTTTTAGTATATATTTTTCTTTTAATATAATATATATCATAAAATAATAAATAAGCCTTCTGAAACATGGAATCAAGATTCTCATCTCTTCCCTCGTCCTGGGACCCCTGCGAACACCACCACAGCCTCCTTTGAGGAGGCCAAGTTTGACACTGTCCCTGGCAGCACTGTGGATCTCTTGGATCATTTGCAGTGCTCTGGTGCAGGGTCTGGGGACCCTTTTGGGGGGCAGGCCTTTGATGGGCCGTGACACCCCCTCCGCTGTCCTTCATGTGCATGTGGCTTTTCCTGGGGCAAAGGGGCCTCAGAGCTGAGCTGGTCTGCAGTGCAGAGGATGGTGTTAGCTGCCTGGGACCAGAGGCTTTTCCACCACACACCCAAACCCTCTCCTGTCCCCACCCTCTGGTGTGAGGGTTTGTGTGAGTCTGGCAGCTGATAGCCCTGGGCTTGTGGTCTCTGCTGCAAAGGTGCTAAACTTGATCCAGGGCCTTAGTCTGGGTGTGGTAGTCTTCTTTGCTATTATAGTCAAAAAGTCCTTGAAGATATTTAAGCCACAAGTTATAACATTTCAGTCTCCGACAGTGACAGGCTTACAATTAAGTGTAAGAAATTTTCTCTGGGCTGCTGAGGCAATGGAAGACTCTCCAGCTGACTGTCTTGACTGGTTAGGAATTAGGATCCTGCAGTAGTCTGAAGCAAATAAATTTAGTAGCACATTAGACAAAAACAGTGTAGAAAATATATTTTGTGCTGTTCTTGTGAGCCAGCAAAGTCTTCCTGAAGATAAGGAAAGCCCTGTATCTCTCTCAAAGATGATACCAAGGCTATCACCATGACAATGTGAAGAAAGAAAGTTAAAAGATGTGGACTTTAGTTGGCTCACAGAGTGATGTGACTCCTTTTCACCTATTGAGAGTTTTGTTTCTTTTTCATGACCAATGGGCAGTGTATGTTTTTGTTAAACAAATGTAAACATCCTGTAAAGCTATAAAGGCAACATGTTGCTTTAATAAACGGCCCTATACAGCCTTCTGATCTGAGTCTTGGTGCTTGCACTGTGTCGCACTCTATAGTGACAAAACAGTGTGAGACTTGGACAGCTCTGTGGTGCAGGCACAATGGGAGTATCTGTCAGAGTTTGTAAGAGAAGCCCTTTCACTGAGACATGGAGTAGAAAGTAACCCCTTGCTACTTAGACTCCTCCTCAGAGAGGAGTCAAGGCACATCTCAATAGCCCCAGACATAGCCAATGGTTTCTGCCGAAATGATCATAAAGCTGTAATACAGCCCTTGTACTAATTTGTCCAAGAAGATTAAGGATGACAAACCCTGTGTGTATATATATATATATATATATATATGTATACTTATTTATTTATTTTTAATGTTTTAAAATTATTACAATAATTCTAGTGATTAGACAAAAAATATTTCCATCAGATTTACATACCATAAAGTATACCATAACTTCTACTATAGTACAATATTTTTGAAGCACTTTTGAAGCACTGTTAAAAGCGCTAGGGCTAGCAAAAACAATTATTGAGTAGAGATTGGTATTATTCACACAAACCAACTACCACGGGCAAATGTTTTTGGAGTCTTCATTGTGAAAAAGTGGGATAGGGGTTTTATAGCGTGATGTGATTGACTGCCAGTCACAGATATTTTTACACTAAATGTTGCCTGGCTTATTCAGCAAAGTATGCTCTTTTTTTTTTGCAGAAGAAGGTGTAATCAGCTCTTTGGTTTCTTCTGCTTGACACTTCTGACTCTTCCTATGAGGGCCTTGCATTTCCTTGCAGGTGGGTCTGGTAGTTGGTCAAGAAGAGCTCAGCATTCTTCAGCATTAAACCCAGCAGATCCTCTTTGCTCAGTCTCATCAGATTGATGAGATACATGAGTCTGATGAGATTGATCAGTCTGATGAGGTTGAGCAAAGAGGATCTGCTGGGTTTAGTGCTGAAGAATGCTGAGCTCTCCTTGACCAACTAAGCAGACCTTACTTGCTCAATACATCACTTAACAGCAGGCCTTTCTTGCTCATTTCATCACTGACAGAATGTAAATGTGACTAAGTTCAAGCTGCAGTATCTGGGTGTAGGCAGAGCATCCTGCTACTGACTGACATTTAGAAAGCTTTTTAAAGGCAGAAGTGTCAACTTAATTTTTAAAATATATTCTTATCCCACTTTTAAGGAAGTGTCTAAGCAACACTGTGTTTACCATACTTCATTAACATTAGTTCTTCATTAGACTTTTCTTTCTTTTCCTCCTTAGTATTATGCATTGGATACCTCTGAATGCCAGGCTGTGTGTAGCAGAACAACCTTGCACTATCCAGGTCATTGCAGTTATGATGATTTTTTGGGGTATCATCTGGTACCCTATGAATTTCCTGTGCAGACCTTGCATGCTGATATACAGGATAGCCCAAAACAGCATTCATCACACAGAATCCACCAGGATTCACCCTGCAGTTCCTCCAGTGCAGCAAATGGCATTCATAAGTGCAATGCAACAGGCAACTCCTAAATGTGCTTGATTTCAAGCCCTGTTTTAGGTGTGACAGGCTTTTGTCTGCACCAGGAAAATATTTGGGAAAATATTTAAAGATTTGTTCATTAAGGAACTGGTGAAGGACCTACCCTTACCTTTCCTCTTGATTTGATAACCACCATATATATTAGCAGTGAATAACACTCATCATACAGGCTGGCACCTTTTGATTTTGTTGTTCTTGTTTGGGGGATTTAATTTTCTATTATGTTCCCCACTTTGGCTGGCTGTCTTGGTCCACTCCCATTTCTGACACCAAAGATGTCCCATTCCAGAGTGAGACCTGAGGGGGAAAAAATTATCAGATTCCTAAGATGAAATTAAATGCGAACAAGATCGATATTACACTCGTGAACCATTTACTGGAAAGAAAACGGAAAAAAAAAAAAAAGACCCAAGACTCTAAAAGACAGGATAGAAAAAGGCAAAAGCAAAGGCAGGAAAAGGAAGAAAGAGTTGGAGAGAGAGACACAGGGTGTTGCTGCCATGGCTCTGGCAATGGCCCGTCAGTGTTTGGTTGGCAGGTGGTGTGCAGGCACTGCATGGAGAAGGGCAGGACTCCGAGGCTCAGTGAACAGCGTGGCTCCTGCGCTCCATGAGCGTGGAACACTGAGGAGGCTCGATTCAGAAAAGGAAATGGAATAGTAGCAAGGCTTCCTCCTCAAGGAAATTTTCAGCAACACTACAAACACTCTTGTCTGTGTCATCTAAGTAAATAACCTCCTTGTTGTACATTGGGGTGAAAAAAGTTCCTGCAGACTTCAGAATATCCAGAAAACATGCATTTATTGAACAAGTTCCTATTTTTTCAACTGTGTTTCTGCTATGCTGGATAATTCTAAAGTTGAGTGGGAGTGAGAAAATGAGTTTTACCTATGTAAGAATACTGGTTTGCAGAAGACAAATTTGTAGAGAGTGAGGACAAAATTGACATACCAGTACCACATTCAAAAATTATCCTGAAATAATCTATGTGCCAAGAGTTACTAACTCAGAGGCGTACTATTTATGTGTATGTGGGTGTGTATCTATATATATATATATGGTACATGTGTGTGTGTGTATATATAAGTATTTATGTATGTGTATATATAAATGTATATGTGTCCTGGGTTTTATCCCCAGTTGTCTCATTCTGTTTATGCTGAATAATAGGTTTTGCACCTTTAAGAGTGTTCCAGAGAGAGAAGGGGGGGGAGAAGAAGCGCGCAGTTTGTTTTCAGACACCGCACTCACTCCTCCACATTCCTGCTCTTGGACTTTGTTGTCTGCGGACAGACAGCAGGACAGAGCTCTTCTTTTGCTTTTTAGTTAGTGTTAGCTAGCTGAGGCAAAGAAGTTCCCTGGACTGTGTTTTTTTCCTTTTCTTTGGACCTCTTGAAACTGCTCTGGACTGAACACCGAGGGCAGTACCAGCAGCTGCAACTGTGGCCCACTGGGCCGGGCCTGCCTGTGACAATTCCAGCACTGGAGGGACTGATCAGAGACTGAGTGAGCTACAGCACGGGTACAGGGTTTTCTCAGTTTGTCATCTCTTTTTGAGTGGCAAGGGGTCTCATTGTTTGATATTGTTTTGGTTTTATTGTTTAATAAACAGTTTTGTTCCACCTTTCTCCAAGGAGGTATTTTTTCCTCCTGGACCAGCTGGGGGGAGGGGCTGATTTGCTCTAAACCTGAACAAATACATCTATTGGCGCCCAACGCGTGGCTGGAAAAGGTAGAAAAAAGCTCTATTATTTGTGTGTTTGTTGTTGTTAAAGCAGTCAGTAGCCATGCTGCTTGGACCCTTGATGTCTCTGGGGGTGAAAGCCTTCGTGTCGCTCTGAGCTCTAGACATTTTTGAGGTTTCAATACCTTTCTGGTCACTGGGATTATTGTCCATAACACGTAATTTTTACGGTAGAGGGGTACAGAATGGAATAGCTGTTGTGCTGGCCTTGGTGATAATGATTTATAAAGCGTTTACAAAGATACTGGCATCTGTTTACAATATGTATGGTTTATGGTTTCTTCATCCTGCCCTGCATCCCAATTCCAGTAGTACGTTTTGGGAATTTATTAGTAATTACACTCAGTCTCTTAGAGGAGGAGCCGAGAATAAGGCTTTCCAGCCTTTCCTTTCCTTCTTCTCCTTTGGATCAGTTATGTCACTTTTTGAGAATGTTCAGTTTCCCCTGAATGTTAAAGAGACCATCTTTCTGGTATTTATTCTGGTAACCTTCCTCTATATGGTCTGCAGCTTCTCTACAATGAGAGCTGAGATATCCAGAGGAGCTGGTGAGACCCCTGACCCAGAAGCAGAACCCAGCTGAGGTAGGGAAATGCCTAAAAGAGAAGTGCCATGACAATTCTAAGGAGCAAAGGCTAATCGCAATAAGCTGGGCCCTGGCCTATGCTTATTGCACTTTGTTAGATAGTGTAGGGCAGCAGACAGAGGCACGGGGGCAGGGAGATAAATCAGCTATCCCAGTCACTCAAGCTGTAGCCAACAGCCCAGGCTTGAAGACAGCAGCCAGACCAGACAGTGAGCGTAAGCCAGCATCTAAACCCATGGCTGCTGCTACCAGTACTAGAAGTGGGAAACGCACGGAAAAAACTGATCAACCAGTGGATGATGATGATGATGGTGATACAGGAGAAGGAACCTCGATGCCTCCTGCAGCAGGTGCAAGATCAGACGCAAATATTGAGTCTTATTCCCTGAAGGACCTTCGTGGCTTATGGAAGGATTACCCCCGATGACCTGATGAATCCATAATTAGTTGGCTGGGATGCTGCAGGCGAGGCTACAATTCTGGACAGCACTGAAGCCAGGCATTTGGGATCCCTGTCACAGGATCCTGTCATAGACCAAGGAATGATGAGCGGGGCTAACTCTCACAGCCTCTGGGAACGGCTCCTAAGAAGTGTAGCACAAAATACCTGTGTGCAGACGATCTCTATATGCAGCAAACCCAGTGGAAAACCATAGAACAAGGGATCCAACGCTTGAGGGAAATGGCAGTGGCTGAGATTGTCTTCTCAGATGATGGAAACACTGTAAATCCAGACTTGGTACCATGCACATCTGTGATGTGGAGAAAACTTGTATGACTTGGGCCACAAGAATATGCTTCTGCTTTAGCAATGATGAAGCGGGATGATGGTGAGGAGACTGTGCTGGATATGGCAAAGAAGCTCTGAACATATGCAGACACTGTGAATGGCCTAACACATGCCAGAATCGCAGCGGTGGAAACATGTCTGCAAAAATTAGAGGACAAGATAGAGGAGGGTCACAAGAAACTGAGGGAGGAGATTAAAGAGAGCTTTCTCCAAATCTCGGCAATACAGATCAGAGGTTCTGATACCTAATGCAGGTGTTCCCCAGATGGCGAGGGAAGGTACATCCCACGAGCCGAGCTGTGGTTCTACCTGTGTGATTGTGGAGAAGACATGGGGAGATGGCATAGAAAACCTACGGCTGCTCTGGCACAACGGGTGAGACAACTGAAGATTCAGAGAGGAAGTTCCAAAAGGTAAGCAGCTCCAGTGGCCAGTAACTGAACTGTCACATATGATGATAATGACAATATTTTTGATCCCCCTGAAGGACCTTCCAAGGCATATGCCCAGGAAAACAAGGATAACCAGGCTTAGAGGGGCCCTGCCTCTAGCCAGGTAGAGGCCAGGGAAAATCATGTTTTTTGGACTGTGTGGATTTGTTGGCCTGGCACATTGGAACCACAAGAATAAAAAGCTTTGGTTGACACTGGTGCACAATGTACATTAATCCCATCAAGACATGTGGGGACAGAGTCTGTTTCTATTGCTGGTGTGACAGGGGGATCACAGGATTTTACTTTGGTGGAAGCTGAGATGAGCCTGACTGGAAATGAGTGGAAGAAACACCCTATTGTGACTGGCCCAGAGGCCCCATGCATTTTAGGTATAGACTTCCTCCGAAGTGGCAATTTCAAAGACCCAAAGGGACTCAGATGGGCATTTGGAATAGCTGCTGTAGAGACAGAGGGTGTCAAGCAGTTGAACAGCTTGCCTGGACTGTCAGAAAGCCATCTGCAGTAGGTCTCCTGAAGGTGGAAGAGCAACGAGTGCCAACTGCCACCTCAACAGTGCACCGCCGACAGTACCGAATGAATCGAGATGCTGTGATCCCCATCCACAAAGTGATCCGTGAGCTGGAGAGCCAAGGGGTGGTCAGTAAGACCCACTCACCCTTCAACAGCCCCATTTGGCCTGTGCGTAAATCTGAAGGAAAATGGAGATTGACAGTGGACTATTGTGCATTGAATGAAGTGACCCCACCCCTGAGCGCTGCTGTGCCAGACATGCTGGAACTCCAGTAGGAGCTGCAGTCCAAGGCAGCAAGGTGGTACGCCACTATAGACATTGCCAATGCATTTTTCTCCATTCCTCTGGCAGCAGAATGCAGGCCTCAGTTTGCTTTCACCTGGAGAGGCGTGCAGTACACCTGGAGCCGACTGCCCCAGGGGTGGAAGCACAGCCCCACCATCTGCCATGGACTGATCCAGGCTGCACTGGAAAAGGGTGAGGCTCTGCAACATCTGCAATATATTCATGACATAATTGTGTGGAGGAAGACAGCAGCAGAGGTGTTCGAGAAATGGGAGAAAATCATCCAGATTCTCCTAAAAGCTGGCTTCGCCATCAAGAAGAGCAAAGTCAAGGGACCTGCTCAAGAGATCCAGTTTCTGAGAGTGAAGTGGCAAGACAGACGGCGTCAGATTCCCACCAATGTCATCAACAAGATCACAGCAATGTCTCCACCATCCAGCAAGAAAGAGACACAAGCTTTTGGTCTTGTGACAATAGGTTTTTGGAGGATGCATATTCCCGAATACAGTCAGATCGTGAGCCCTCTCTACCTGGTCACCCGTAAGAAGAACACTTTCCACTGGGGCCCTGAACAGCAACAAGCCTTTGCACAGATCAAGCAGGAGATTGCTCATGCAGTAGCCCTTGGCCCAGTCAGGACAGGGCCAGAGGTAGAGAACATGCTCTACTCTGCAGCCGGGAACCATGACTTGTCCTGGAGCCTTTGGCAGAAGGTGCCTGGGGAGACTCGGGGTCGACCACTGGGATTTTGGAGTCGAAGCAACAAAGTCTGAAGCCAACTATACTCCAACAGAGAAAGAAATCTTGGCTGCCTATGAAGGAGTCCAGGCTGCCTCAGAGGTAATAGGCACTGAAGCACAACTCCTCCTGGCACCCCGACTACCAGTACTGGGGTGGATGTTCAAAGCAAAAGTTCCCTCTACACACCATGCCACCAGTGCTACATGGAGCAAATGGATTGCTGTTATCACACAGCGTGCCCGTATTGGAAAACTGAATTGCCCTGGGATTCTGGAAATAATTACAAACTGGCTGGAAGGTGAAAACTTTGTTCTCGTTGATGAAGGGGAACAAGAAGTGACACGGGCTGAAGAAGCTCCACCATACAACCAACTGCCAGCAGAAGATACACGATACGCTCTCTTTACTGATGGTTTGTGCCGCATTGTGGGAATGCTCCAGAAGTGGAAAGCAGCTGTATGGAGCCCCACATGACAGGTGGCAGAAGCCACTGAAGGAGAAGGTGGATCAAGCCAACTTGCTGAACTCAAGGCTGTTCAACTGTCCCTGGACATTGCTGAGAGAGAGAAGAGGCCAAAGCTCTACCTCTACACTGATTCATGGATGGTAGCCAATGCTCTGTGGGGATGACTGGAGAGGTGGGAAAAGGCTAACTGGCAGCGTAGAGGGAAACCAATTTGGGCTGCTGGTGAGTGGAAAGACATTGCTATCAGGGTAGGGAGGCTACCTGTGAAAGTCCGCCGTGTAGATGCCCATGTACCCAAGAGTAGGGCCCAATGAGGAGCACCAAAACAATGAGCAGGTAGACCAGGCTGCAAAGATAGAGGTGTCCAAAATAGACCTAGATTGGGAACATATGGGAGAGTTATTCTTAGCTCGATGGGCCCATGATGCCTCAGGCCACCAGGGCAGAGATGCCACCTATAAGTGGGCACGAGACCGAGGGGTGGATCTAACCACGGACAGTATTTCTCAGGTTATCCATGACTGTGAGACGTGTGCTGCCATCAAGCAGGCCAAGCAAGTGAAGCCCCTGTGGTACGGTGGGCGGTGGTCCAAGTACAAGTATGGGGAGGCCTGGCAGAATGACTACATCACACTGCCCCAGACACACCAGGGCAAGCACTACGTGCTGACCATGGTGGAGGCCACCACTGGATGGTTGGAAACCTACCCTGTGTCTCATGCTACAGCCTGGAACACCATCCTGGGCCTTGAAAAGCAAGTTCTGTGGAGACATGGGTACCCCTGAGAGGATCGAGTCAGACAATGGGACTCATTTCAAGAACAGCCTTATCAACACCTGGGCTGGGGAACATGGCATTGAGTGGGTGTACCATATCCCCTACCATGCACCAGCTTCAGGCAAAGTGGAGAGGTACAACAGACTGTTAAAAACCACATTGAAAGCATTAGGTGGGGGACCTTTCAAAAACTGGGAGCAGCATCTGGCAAAAGCCACCTCATTAGTTAACACCCGAGGCTCTACTGACCGAGTGGGCCCTGCCCAATCTGAGCCTTTGCAGAGAGTAGATGGAGACAAAGTCCCAGTGGTACATGTCAGAGGTTTATTAGGGAAGACAGTTTGGATTAATCCTGCCTCGAATACAGACAAACCCATTCGTGGGGTTGTTTTTGCTCAGGGACCAGGTTGCATATGGTGGATAATGCAAAAAGATGGGAGAACATGATGTGTACCTCAGGGAGATCTGATTGTTGGATAAAACCTGTGTAAATATCAGTGTTTGCTGAATGTTATTACCATTGTCTGTGTAGAGCTGTATAATGGATGTATCATGTATGTACTTGTAGAGTTAGAATTTATATTAGTGTTAGGAGTAAGCAGACGATATGGGGATAAGGGGTGGAATGTCCTGGCTTGACTATATGATGCTTTTATCCCCAATCGTCTCATTCTGTTTATGCTGAATAATAAGTTTTGCACCTTTAAGAGTGTTCCAGAGAGAGAAGGGGGGGGAGAAGAAGCGCGCAGTTTGTTTTCAGACACCGCACTCACTCCTCCACATTCCTGCTCTTGGACTTTGTTGTCTGCGGACAGACAGCAGGACAGAGCTCTTCTTTTGCTTTTTAGTTAGTGTTAGCTAGCTGAGGCAAAGAAGTTCCCTGGACTGTGTTTTTTTCCTTTTCTTTGGACCTCTTGAAACTGCTCTGGACTGAACCCCCAGGGGAGCACCAGCAGCTGCAGCTGTGGCCCACTGGGCCGGGCCTGGCCTGCGACATTTCCAGTACCGGAGGGACTGATCAGAGACTGAGTGAGCTGCAAGGTGGGGACAGGGTTTTCTCAGTTTGTCATCTCTTTTTGAGTGGCAAGGGGTCTCATTGTTTGATATTGTTTTAATTTTATTGTTTAATAAACAGTTTTGTTCCACCTTTCTCCAAGGAGGTATTTTTTCCTCCCGGACCAGCTAGGGGAAGGGGCCGATTGGATCTGCTTTTCCCACTGGAGCTCCTTTGGGGGATTCTCCCCAAAATTTGCTCTAAACCTGGACAATATGTTATGTGTGTATATGTATGTGTATATGTGTATATGTTATGTGTATATATAAATATAGCTGTACTTATAAGCGTGAGTATATATAGGTGTATATATAAATACATATGTAAGTATGGTTTTCTCCACTAAAACCCAACAAAAGAAGAAGATATGGAAAAGAGAGGAAACCCACTCATGTCATACCCTTTCATGTCCAGCAAAGGTATGTCATGGACTGTGGGGCTGGGCTGGGCATATGCTGGGCTCTCTGTTGCTGCTGCCCTTGCCTAGTCCATGCTTCCTTGCTGCTCCTGTGGTTATTCTGGGCATTCAAATGGCTCCTGGATTATACGCATAGCCTTCCTCACCACCTCAGTCTGGAGGCAGTCATTGTAATCCTGGAACACCACATCACCTGTGGGACTGTGTGTCTCATGTACATAGCTCTTTGTCCTTGCTGCAGTGGGTGTTACTGCTGGTGGTACATTCCTACTGGGTTCCACATAGTGCTGTTCCACAATCTGCTGTCTGGATTCCAGGATCAAAATTGTAGCCTCATCTGGGACATCTCTCCTGATAGACTCAGCTGTGTCCAGAAGATCCTTGCTATCAGCTTTTGGTTGCTTCCTCTCCCTCTTCCCTGCACTGGAGGTGGCTGTGAAGGCTAAGGGCAGAGCCCACAGTATTTTCCGGACAGCCCTCAGCCATCTCTGCCGAGCTGAGGTGTTCATGCTTGTAGGTGCAGGAAGGCTCTGGACACGGTCTGCAGATTTTTCTGCTGATATTGATCTGTCTGTGCTCAGTTCCTGGTCCTGCTTCTTGTCTGGGTATTCAAATGGTTTCTGGACAATAAGAACAGCCTTCTTAACCACTTCTGTCTGGACGTAGTTGCTGTAGTCCAGGAATGCCAGACCGTCATCTGTTTGAGTGCGCACACTATGTCCACGGCTCTTTGTCTCTTCTGCTGTGGTTGGGATGTACTGGGCTGTGTCCATGAGAACCCGGCCACCGGCTCTGGGGCTCTGTGGAACATGTGTCTGCCTCCCTCCCTCTGCTGGTGTGACTTTTGCTCTGATCTCTTCATCTCCCATTTGTTCATGCTCACACGGTTCTTGTGATTCTTCCAAGGGTCTCGGGACCACAAGCATGGCCTTCTTAATGACTTCAGTATGTATGTAGTCAGACGCATCCAAGAAGACTGGCACCTCAGCTGTGGGACTGTGTGTCTTATGTACATAGCTCTTTGTCCTTGCTGCAGTGGGTGTTACTGCTGGTGGCACATTCCTACTGGGTTCCACATCCTGCTGTTCCACAATCTGCTGTCTGGATCCCTGGATCTCAATTGTAGCCTTGTCTGGGACGTCTCTCCTGATAGACTCAGCTGTGTCCAGAAGATCCTTGCTATCAGCTTTTGGTTGCTTCTTTTTCTTCTCAGTGCTGAAGGCTGATGGGGAGGCTAAGGGTGGAACTATCACTGTTTTCTGGACAGGCCTCAGCCTTCTCTTCTGAGCTGAGACGTTGATGAGTGTAGGTGCAGGAAGGCTCTGGACATGGTCTGCAGGTTTTTCTGCTGATATTGATCTGTCTGTGCTCAGTTCCTGGTCCTGCTTCTTGTCTGAGTATTCAAATGGTTTCTGGACGAAAAGCACAGCCTTCTTAACTACTTCTGTCTGGACGTAGTTGTTGTAGTCCAGGAATACCAGACCGTCATCTGTTTGAGTGTGCACACTATGTCCTCGGCTCTTTGTCTCTTCTGCTGTGGTCGGGATGTACTGGGCTGTGTCCATGAGAACCCGGCCATTGGCTCTGGGGCTCTGTGGAACATGTGTCTGCCTCCCTCCCTCTGCTGGTGTGACTTTTGCTCTGACCTCTTCATCTCCCATTTGTTCATGCTCACATGACTCTTGTGGCTCTTCCAAGGGTCTCGGGACCACAAGCATGGCCTTCTTAATGACTTCAGTATGTATGTAGTCAGATGCATCCAAGAAGACTGGGACCTCAGCTGTAGGACTGTGCGTCTTATGTACATAGCTCTTTGTCCTTGTTGCAGTGGGTGTTACTGCTGGTGGCACATTCCTACTGGGTTCCACATCCTCCTGTTCCACAATCTGCTGTCTGGATCCCTGGATCTCAATTGTAGCCTTGTCTGGGACGTCTCTCCTGATAGACTCAGCTGTGTCCAGAAGATCCTTGCTATCAGCTTTTGGTTGCTTCTTCTCCTTTTTTTCAGTGCTGGAGGTTGATGTGGAGGCCAAGGGCAGAGCCCACAGTACTTTCCGGACAGGCCTCAGCCATCTCTTCTGAGTTGGGGTGTTCATGAGTGTAGGTGCAGGAAGGCTCTGGTCATGGTCTGCAGGTTTTTCTGCTGATATTGATCTGTCTGTGCTTAGTTCCTGGTCCTGCTTCTTGTCTGGGTATTCAAATGGTTTCTGGACAATTAGAACAGCCTTCTTGACCACTTCTGTCTGGACGTAGTTGTTGTAGTCCAGGAATGCCAGACCGTCATCTGTTTGAGTGTGCACACTATGTCCTCGGCTCTTTGTCTCTTCTGCTGTGGTCGGGATGTACTGGGCTGTGTGCATGAGAACCCGGCCATTGGCTCTGGGGCTCTGTGGAACATGTGTCTGCCTCCCTCCCTCTGCTGGTGTGACTTTTGCTCTGATCTCTTCATCTCCCATTTGTTCATGCTCACACGGTTCTTGTGATTCTTCCAAGGGTCTCGGGACCACAAGCATGGCCTTCTTAATGACTTCAGTATGTATGTAGTCAGATGCATCCAAGAAGACTGGCACCTCAGCTGGCACCTCTGTGGGACTGTGTGTCTTATGTACATAGCTCTTTGTCCTTGCTGCAGTGAGTATTACTGCTGGTGGCACATTCCTACTGGGTTCCACATCCTGCTGTTCCACAATCTGCTGTCTGGATCCCTGGATCTCAATTGTAGCCTTGTCTGGGACGTCTCTCCTGATAGACTCAGCTGTGTCCAGAAGATCCTTGCTATCAGCTTTTGGTTGCTTCTTCTCCTTTTTTTCAGTGCTGGAGGTTGATGTGGAGGCCATGGGCAGAGCCCACAGTACTTTCCGGACAGGCCTCAGCCATCTCTTCTGAGCTGGGGTGTTCATGAGTGTAGGTGCAGGAAGGCTCTGGACATGGTCTGCAGGTTTTTCTGCTGATATTGATCTGTCTGTGCTTAGTTCCTGGTCCTGCTTCTTGTCTGGGTATTCAAATGGTTTCTGGACAATTAGAACAGCCTTCTTGACCACTTCTGTCTGGACGTAGTTGTTGTAGTCCAGGAATGCCAGACTGTCATCTGTTTGACTGTGCACACTATGTCCACGGCTCTTTGTCTCTTCTGCTGTGGCTGTTACCCTCATCCCCTCAGTAGTGCCTTGTTCCGGGTCCCTCTGTTCTTCTGTGTACTCCTCAGATCCGAGGGTCACAGTCATAGCTCTGCTTAGGATCTCATCTGTTGTGTACTGGGCAGTGTCCAAGCTTGCTGGGCCATCAACTCTGTGTATGTATGGGACCTGTGCCAGGCTCACTGCCCCCGCTGCTCTGCCTCTTACTGCCAGTGTTGCATCTGTGCCATGTTCCAGGTACTCCTGCTCTTCTGACTGCTTGATTCCCTGGCTGACAATGGTAGCCTCATTCAGGACCTTACTGCTGATATTCTGGGCTGTGTTCTGCAGATCCTCTTCACAGGCTGCGGGCTGCTGCCCTTCCTGCCCTTGTCTCCCTTGAATTGTAGTAAAGGCCCAGGGCAGAACCCTCGGGGCACTCTTGAAGATGGACGTCCTTCTCTCTTGAGCCAGGGCATGAATGACTGTGGGTGAAGGAGATCTGAAATCAGATCTTGCAGGTGTTCCTGCTTCTGTTGCTTCCTGCATGCTCAGTTGCAGGTTGGGCTCTGCTTCAAGCAGCTGCTGACCAGGACCTTCTTTCACAGGGAGTTCCTTGTCCAGGTCCTCATCCTTGATGGACTGTGCTGGCTCTGGCACAATGTCTTGGCAGTCTGTGGGCTGCTGTCTTATTTGCTGTCCTTTGCCTTGGGTGGCAATTAAGGTCTTCTGCAGAACACTCACCACCTTGCTGTGTGACATCTGGGTCTCTTTTGCCAGGGTGTCCAGGAAGGTAGACAAATGGATGTTGTAGGTGAAGGCCTGGCCTTGATCTGGGTAAGCTGATGCCTCGTTTTCCACCAGAGAGGGCTTTTCCTGAGCTGCTGGGGGGACAATGGCTGTGCCATCTTCTTCATGGCGTTCATTCGAGGGACATTCTTTGTCCTGAGATCTTTCCGGTGTGCCACTTGCTCCTGTTCCCTCATCCGTGTGGCAACTGGGACCCTCCTTGAGACCAGTGTGGGAGCCTTTGTCTTCCTGCAGGCCCAATGAATTGACCCAGTGATGGACAGTTAATGACCCAATGTCATCTTTCCTTTGCCACTGCTCTGTGTCTACTGCGTCATACCATTCGTCTTCGTCAGACACCTCAACATCGAGGGCGTCTTCCCACTGCTCTTCCTCAGACAGCTCTGGAGTAAGACCATTTTCACACTCCTGCTCCTTGGTCCAGGCCACTGGCTTACTGGTAGGAGCTTGGGCTCCCAGCTCCAGTATTGCCTTATTGTTTATGGTGCCCTCAGCGAACTGCCTACATACCACCTGTGGCTGTTGTGGTTTGGTGTAGCCCATTGTCCAGAGCAGGCTTGTGTTCCTGTCCTGTCCGGTCTCAGGCCATCCCATTCTACTGTTAGCATTCACCCCAGGTGTGTCATCAAGAGCCTGGGGGCACCTCAGCAAGGAACCCTGTCCTTGCCTCTGTGGCTCTCTGTCCCCCAAGTCATCTTGCTGCTGCAGCGAGGTGTGGGCGCAGAAGCTCCTGCCCGGCTCCTCTGAAGGCCTCCTCGTGAAGGACATGATAACCTCCTTTAAAACAGGCCCACGTCTCCTAGGGCTTTGCTGGCACTCAAGGAGCACAGACAGCCCTGCCTGCTGCTGCTGTGACGCTTCCTGCTGCTGCTGGCCTGTCCCTGCATCTGCGTCCTTTCTTAGGGAAGCTGATACAGACAAGGGGCCTGCCTGAGCCGGCTCTGCTGCTGGCTGCTCCTCCTGCATGCTGGCTGCTCCTCCTGCATGCTGGCTTGTGGTGTCCTGTGCTGCAGACCTGTCACTGTCACCCTGATGAACTCTGCCTCACAAGAGACCTGCCTTTCTAGGGCCGGGCACCCCGGGCCTCTCTGCCCCTTAAATACCCTCCCTGTTAGGGCAGGGCCCCGCATCACAATGGCCTCTGCTTCTTATGGCCACCACATCACACAGGGCCACTGTCACACACAGCCATGCCCCAGCTTTTCCTTTCTGTTCTCTAAAGCAGTCTTAAGAAAGACACTGAAGATTTAAATGATACACCAACAAGCTGAAATCATGATGTTCTGTCCTGGTCACGGGAGGCGATCGGCACGCGCACCAGGAGAGGCCCGCTCTACCTCTGCTGCCGGCAGGCAAGTTCGCGGTTCAGCCGGGGATCCTAAACCGCCACAGGTGGCCGATAAATGTGGACCCAATACAGACGGATCAGGGAAAACGGAAAAAGGAAGGACTCCCTGCTTGCTTCTTCAAGCTGCTTTATTTCTTTCCTGTGCAGAAGCAGTGCCGGGGCGGTGCCGCTTGGAAAGTTATTCTTTCCCGTGGCGGGAGCAGCGCTGAAGCGAAGCAGGTGAAGCAGGTGAAGCAACACTCGCGGGCAGTGCAGCAGCACTGGCAGCAGTGGTCGTTTAAGCAATCTCTCTTGCAGCAGGAGCTGTGGCAGCGTGGGTGGCAGCAGGGCTATCACAGTAGGAGCAAGGCAGCTGATGCCGTGTTCCTCTTTCTCGTGGCAGAGACCGGTACTGGCTGCAAAGGGCTATGCAGCGCAGGTGGGGCGCGGGCAGGCCACGGGAGCCACGCAACTTGAAGAGGGGGCAGTGGCAGAGAGCGGGAAAAAGAGAAAACGGCATCTTTTATGGAGGAAGGGGGTGGAAACATAACCTAGAGTGGGAAAATCACAGACCGATGGCAGAAAGGAAGAATCGCGATTGGCAGTGAATTCTCTAGATAAAGGGTTGTCTACAGGGGTAGGATTTTTGAGGATAGACAGGGCAAAATCTGGAATTATTAACTGCCACAGAGAGACAGGGGGCAAACGACTCCAGACAGAGACTAAACATACTTCTCAAACCCCCACTGCTATAAGCAGGGAGAGACCAAATATCTTCAAACCCATATTGCACAAAATCAGAGGACTAGATATTTTTTTTTTTTTTTTTTTTTTTTTTTTTTTTTTTTTTTTTTTTTTGGATTTCAGCTTTGCTATCTGTTGACTCAGCAAGAAGAACCCAAACAAATAACAGTCCAGAAATATCAGAAAGTGTGAAGAGAAAGCAGAGGCTGCTATTCTATTATGTATTTGTCTGGTAGACATTCCTCATCCACAAGGAGGAGCTTAGTAAGTTTTAATTGGGAAGCAAGAAATCCTCAGGCAGATTTTGAGGTCATGACTATATAACAAGACATCTCTTCCTCCACATGCTCCCAGCTCTGGAATTAACTCTTTCCTTTGGCCTTTCCAGACACATATAAGGTTTTTCCTTGATTCTCCCTGACATCCATTCATTCAAAGTCCTGCCAGGGCTTAAGGTCTCTTCTGTACTTCTGTAAAGGCTTTTGGAGGCTGCACTCTGCACTGTGGCACACTCGACCCTGACCTTTGGAGGACTTCTAGAACTGGACAACCTTCCCTTTTGCGGAATTCTGTAACTAGAACTGACTTGAGCTCAATAAGCCAGCTTTGGAGTGCGTATGCCTCTAATTAACAGAATCCATTTAATTTCCTTTTCAAATCTAAGGCAGTGTCATGGCTTGACATTGGCACAATCCCAGTGTCCCTATGAGAATACTCTGTCCCTGGTGTGGAGCTGTGATGGTGAATAGCCTGGAGAGAACAACAATGGGAGTCACACTGGTATTGTATCTCAACTGGGTCTCTTGCAATTGCTATATTTTGCTAAGGGGTTTTTATATTTTTTATTGTGGTTTTTTTGTACCAATGTGTAAAATCAGAATATAATATGTATAATCAGAATGTAATACCAATTATCTTCAAATGAGCAAAGTTGATTTTAGTGGTTGCACCTTCCACATGTGAAATATCTAACAGAATATGGTGAGAGATTATTGAACACTGACATCTGCCTAACTCTGCCAATGATATCTACCTTTCCTTCCTATCAACCCTATTCATTACAGCTCTATGTATTGCTTAAAAAATTAAATATCTTCCAAAGCACAATTTATTGTGGGTTTTTATCAGCTTCAGGAAGACTGAGTAACACAGCGGAAGATGAGCTTCAATTGCAAAATCTAACATAGTCTGGGTGTACATCTGTAATTTGAAGCATTCATATGTAGCATCTTCTTTTATCGTAAGAAATGTAATGAAAATTATCAAATTAGTGTTTGGTGGACACTGTAATAGCATGGTATGTGGTACAGCAAAAGTCATATTTAAAAAAACCAACCAACCAACCAATCAACCAACCAATCAACCTACAAAAAAAACATTGCCACCAAAACCCACAAACCAAACAGAGTAAGAGCAAAGATTGATATTACTCATCCACACAAATGACCAAAGGCAAATCTCTCTCACCCAGTCTCCAGGAGTAACCTTGGGGGATGTTCCTACTCAAAGAATCTCCAGACACAGAGTTCAAAATAACTTTCAAGTATATTATTTTTTGAAAGGTAGACATGCACTAATACAGACAGATATTTTAAACAAAGAATTATCTTGAGATAAATTTTGATGGAGAATATAAGTATCTGATTTATTTATTTGAGGCTTTAGACAAATGCTAAATTATGTTAAAGAACTACAGACCAGAATTTAACACTAAGATGCATACACTTCACATGCTTTTATCACAATGTCTGAATTTTCTAAAAATAAATTCTTCAGAAAGCTTCTCAGTTTCACTTCATCATTGCATTCATGTTGTATAGTAAAAGATGCCAAGTGCAATTATATTACTAGAACTTACATTGTGAGGAATGTAAGGAAAAAATATTTGCTGTATTTCTAGTCTCCAGATGGCTTTAAAGGAAGTTTATTGAAGACATTTAGAGTTATTTTGGTTTGTTTGTTTTTTTCTGATTAATGTCATATTGAAACACTTTGTATAAATTACGGGGTTTTTCATCTACTTTGATATAAGAAATCAAAAATCTTGCTTTCTTGGCATTAGATCAAGAACAACAAACAAACTAGAGGTTTTGAAATGCTGTTTAGTGTAAATGTGTTGAATACAAAATGTGATATCTTTTCCTTTATTACCAATACAAAATGTTGATGTTGCCAAGTAAATCCCTCAGACATCTGTCATTATATGTTTCTGGTAGTATGTATACAGATTGCATTAAGAGTGCAAAGCAAGTAATCTGTTCTGGTACATAGCAAAAACAAGATTGGTCTCTGCACTTACTTGGGTATGGAAAAGTTATTTCAATATTACATTCCTTAAAATGCACTTCTAGCTTTAGACAACTCATAGAATCAAAGAATGTCCTGAGTTCAAAGGGACCCGCAAAGATCATTGAGTCAAATGAATTCACTGTCCTACACAGGCCCCAAGAGTCATACCATGTGTCTGAGAAAGTTGTTCAAATACTTCTTGAGCTCTGTCAGGCTTGGTGTTGTGACTGCTGACCTGGGGAGCCTGTTTCAGTGCCCAGCCACTCTCTGGCGGAAGGACATTTTTCCTGATATCTAGCCAAAACCTCTCCTGACACAACTTCAGGCTGTTCCCACTGGTCAACACAGAGAGAAAAGATCAGTGTTTGCAAATCTACTTTTCCTCATGAGGAAGTTGCAGGCTGCAATGAGGTATCCTCTCACTCTACTCCTCTCCAGGCTGAACAAATCAAGTGACGTCAGCCTCTCCCCATAATGCTTCCTCTCAAGGCTGTTCACCATCTTCATGGACACTTTCTAATAGCTAATGTCCTTCTTATATTATAGTGACCAAAACTGTCCCCAGGATTCAAGGTGAGGTTGGCCCATTGCAGGGCAGAGTGGGATAAACCCTTCCATTGCCTTGCCGGCAATGCTGGCCTGGAGCTCCCCAGAACGTGGTTGGCCCTCCTAGCTGCCAGGGTACTGCAGGCTCATGTTCAATTTCCCTGCTCCCATGCTTTTAAGAGACGGTGCTTAAAAAATGACCAGCACTGGTGAAACCCAACACCTTCTAAAGTGTTTTTCCAGGATGCCACCAATTAGCTCTCTGAGCAATCTGAAGTCTGCTCTTCTCATGTTTAGCACTGAAGTTTTGCTGGGACTTTTTCTCCCATTGCCAGAGATTTTAACTGTATTGCTTCATGTTTGCTGTGGCCAAGACCAAATACCACTTCACTTGCAAGACCCTCTTAAAATGCAACATATCAAGAGGGACATCTTTCCTAGCTGGCTCCTTTAGTAACTGTGCTATGAAGTTATCAACCAGGTGTAGAAAGAATCTTCTGGGCTTGTTTGTACCAGCTGTGTGTTGTTCCAAGTTAATAGCTAGCACATTGAAAAGCTTGACATGTCCTTTTATCCTCTGGAGATCTAAAGACAAGAGCAACATCACTCACTTTGGTATTGCCAAAAGATATAAGCCTATGAAATAGCCAGTGTTCCCTTACAATCTGTCATTGTTGATGGTCCAATGTAGTCTGTATTTGCAATTTTCCTTTATTTCCCTGCACTTTCCTGAACAGAGCTACAAAAGAACATTACCCGACGTAATCATATGCTGAATTTATCCAACTGTTTTAGCCATAATATTGAAATACGTAACCACTAATTGCCACATTGAAAATAAATTTAAAATATATAGTGTGACAGGTCAAACATGTTTATGACACTCATTTTTTTGTTTTGGGTTTTTTTTAAAGGCTCTTTGCTGACTTGTGTTAAGGGGCAGTGTTCAGACCACACATAATGTCTATTTCTTCTCTACTTTGCTTTTTAACCCTATTTCAATGTTCTGATTTTATACTCTTCCCTGAATTTTAAGTTCTTCCTCTCTGACACTGATTTTTATTACATTTTTCTAGGTGTATCATCTCCTGTCTGCACACTCGAGAAAGCTACAAATACATAAAATTCTTAAAATTTAATTGACAGGCTAATTCCTCATTTTGTAAATCTCTGAACTCACTCTGAATTGATTTTTTGTTTATTTTTTGTGGGATTTTTTTGGTGTGCATGGGTTTTTTATTATTTTTTGCTTTTACAAGCATGCAGGAAATCAGACAAAATTTCAATTCAATTGTAGCTGATGTGACAACTTACTACTTTTCCTCAATGGTTCCTCATACTTTTGTTATGTAGAGAACTCTGTATTATTCCTATAGCTTACTAAAAAAGTATATTTCAACAAAGGAAAATTAAGAATAATGGATCTACCAATGTTGTATCTTGGTCTATTTTTAATAGGAAAAAAAAAGAAGAAAAGAGACATAAGCAAAAAAAGTTATCTAAGGAAAACTGTGTTTCATGTTGACTGCATAAGGAAGACTTCCTGCACAGTTATGAAGAGGCTGTACTGTTTACTGTTGGGTGTAAGATTTTTTAATTATTATTTGAAGAAGTAAAAAGACTAATTCAGTACCTATAGAACAGCGCTCTGAAGTGTACTCTCACCAATGCATCCAAATTACAGTTTGATGTTCACAAATTAATTGAGTTTTCTTACTAATTAAGAAAATATTCAGGCTTTCCTAAAACATGAAAAATAAGTTTACATTTTCCACTTGTATATACACAGACTTTTAATGTCAGCACACATGCAGTATATGCAGAGACAGGTAATAAGAGAAAAGTCAATATTTTTTTATTTGTTACATGAACAATTTATGCAAACCTTTGAGGGAAATATGAAACAGCTTACATTACTAAGTTTTATTTTGACACTTCATTTTCTGTCAGCTTCTAATTTATTCCTTTTTAAATTTGTTTCTCTTGTTCTCTGCTTATGTTGTAGCTTTAAAGTGTGTCATTTAGCTTTTCTTGTTTGATCAGAAATTATATTTTATGTATTACTTTCATATGTTAATTTTACTGTTCATTGTTTTTGTGTGATTTTTTTTTAACCATCATCTTTTCCAGAGGCTAGTGGAAGTTTCTAGAAGTCATTATCCCTCTGTGATTATGCAAGGTACTGAACAAAATTTGTTATATTTTCCTCAAATAAATGGATCCTAATATATCTATTTTCAAAGACTACTGTAGTGCTTTCATGTAACCGAATTACATACAGTTTAATTACCTTAAAGTAAATCAAATTACTCATTAGCACTAATAACTTTAAGCTTCAGAATGTATTTGAATTGGGAAAAGGATTTGAATACCTGGCTTAACAGCTCCTGTGTGGTGTGAAATTAATTAGCATTATACATATCTTAGCTCCTTTCAAGACATGTACAGATGGGATAACAAAGCTGGAAAGATAAGGGGCTCTGAAAATCTCTTTTTTAATTTACTAATTCAAAAAGGTATTTGCTATTGTGAACAACTGAATTTAAACAAGATTAGCTATTGAAGAAAAAATACATTAACCCTGCAGAAGTATTAAGAATGGAATTGTAAGTTATCTGACAATGTTATTTCACTTGAGGTCAAATTATTTTAATTGTAATGAAAATGGGAGAAGAAAGGACAGTATATTCTAATCTTAATGACACTATTCCTAATCTTTGTTTCAGAGTAGTTAAATTATGTGATTAAAATGAAACATAAGAAAGAGATGTAGGAATAGTAGATTTCTTTCTAACTTGACCCATTTCCTTAAGTTGCAGTTGCCCCTTTCATTCTTTATAACTCATTATCAGGCTTATCTGCTGTCTTTTGAAAATAATAACTTTTAAATTCAGAGACTTTTGGTGACTGTGTTAGTTTATGTGCTCTTTTTACTTTATTTTTTGACTTGTTTTGAAGAAATTCCTGATGATTCTGCAGTGCACTTATATTAGATGTCACAAGTAGAGAAGATCTGAATGAGATTATTCAGAAAGTCAAGAAACCTATAGCAATTTGATAAATCTGTTTCCTTTCATGATTATTTTTATTTTATTTTGTTTATTTTTGCTGGCCAACATGTGTTCAGTTTGCCTAAGAGGGCCTGAAGTGAAAACTGTTGCTGTTGCTGAAAGTACAAAATGAAAGGGCGAGGAAAACCACCCTGTAATATATCAAGGTGTACCAATGTTGTCTCAGTGTAACATTCATAACATCTGAAGGAAGAAAATGAAGTATGTCTTCCTGTCTGGCAATGTGAGAATCAGAGTTGGAGAAGAGGAGTAATCAGCACCTGCTGGATAACAGCACTCTTTTCTGCATGATTTTCTACATAATAATACAGGAATGCTTCTACTCAAACCAAACCAAACCAAATGCTCCTCTGATGGCTGGTCTACCTCGTGAACTACAGTATATCAGTATTTTTTGACATATAGAGAAACATTAAGGCAGTACATATTGCTTTAGGCATTGTGTGTACTGGCAAAATTGAAATTAAATCTTTATTGGCTAATGAGAAGAAGCAAGCCAATGATGGCTTTTGGAGACAACTCAAAGGATCACTACAGAAATGAGTTCATTTCATCAAATGAAGTAAAGATTTGGAAGAAAGGAATCTTAGTCATATTGAAGGTGAGCAGAAGAGGAAGAGAAATTGAGTGGCAGCCTATTATCCCACCACAAGCAGGATAAGGCTCATTAGTGATCAGTGAAACACTAAGAACTGATTTTCAGCCCAATCAGTTTGAGGAAGATTTATCTCTGTTTTCATATGGAGAAAGACAGTAAATAGGCTAAATTAAACACTTAAGTTACCAGATCCAGGGCAAGAAGATACTAGACAATATCAAGTCACAAGAAGCACCCTAGAGATGCTAAAGAGACTGCTACTAAGAAAGGAGTGAAAAAATTCTTACAAATTTCTCGCCCTCTAGACAATCAGGAAGAATTTTTAGGGAGTCAGTCAGCGATGTAATAAAAGATGCAGTGAGAATGTAAAATCAGTGCATACCAAGAAACTAGCCAGAGATGTGTAACCGGAGGGTCAAGGGCATCAAAATACAGAGTTCAGGTATTTTAAAAAATTATCCACAAGCTTTGAACAACAGTTATTTCTCAATTTGTAATTAAAAGTATTTATTTTGTTCCTCAATTAATTTCTTCATTAAGAAATCAGATATAGAAATCAAATATATTAAAAAATCAGAGGGATTTCCCTGAAACCTTGGGATGTTCAACTGTGCATTCAGTAAGTTCATATATAGCAGAATAATGCATTCATTTATTTCTCCTTACTTAAGAGGGTAAAATTTAAGTATAATAAAAAATTCCTAGGAGTCACACCTTATAATATTTTTTTTTCATGTAGAAAGCTTTATTCAATGTGAGTAAAGGCTGTAGCATCAAAGTATTCTAAAATTTTGTCTTCAGACTTCAGATCTTCAATAATTGTAAATTGCTACTGAGAAAACCAGTCTTCTACACTACACATTCCACCACTAGGATAAAAGAGTGAATCAATTACTCATTTCCTTTGAAAAAAAAAATTAGGATTCAACTCCCTCAGCTCAGACTTCTCTCAATATTGCTTTTTCTATTAGAATGGTGATATTTACCTCTCTTTGATAGGTTTGAATTTGCATGATCAGAAGTGAAAGTTCACCTTCCAGCACATCATCTCTAAGTGAATAAAGCAACAAAACTGTACCAAGAAACAGTGATAATCAGTTTAGTGCACAATATCAATTGCAATCAATATCTCTAAACTGGGGCACTCACTTTTTATTAGTCTAACAAACAGTGATCTGCTTTTCATTAATGTATAGCATATTTTATTTATTTTTTCTGTATGAACTAAGCCACAAATTTAGAGCCAATGTCAGAATGGTGTCAAACTGTAAAACAATTCCTTAAAAGTGTTGACACTTAATTTAAAAAATGAGTTTAAAAAATCTGTTTCTGCAAATAAATATTTTAGAATTGGTGACACTCACTTGAAGTCTGATGAAGAGGAAATAGAAGTAACGTGATTAAAATGTAAATTAAACTGGGATTTGTCTATTCTAATTTTCTGATATTCCACAATAAGCAGTAGATTTCAAGACAATTATAAAATAAATGCTGCATTTTATATTTTGTTTCCGATAAAGTCTTTTATAAAAATTACCAAATAAGAGAATTGAAAATGGCAAGAAAATCAGAAAGAGAATCTAGGACTATAAAAACTGCCACTTCCTATAGATCATAATGACTGGAGTTTTGACTAGAGAAAGCTCTCTTTTAAAAAGAGAGAGCTAGCTAAACCATCCTGAATATATGAACAACGTGTGCCCAATATAGTTCATGAATGGGTAAAATATTTTAGTGTTTATCCTTTTGTTATTTCTGATTTTAATTATGCCCATGTATGACATGGGGATGGCATATAAGTCTTGAGTTTTGGAGTGAAGAGGAATATACTGGAGGAGCTCAGGGTATAAAAATTTAAAGAGCTCTTAAGGAACTCAGGGTGGTTATAAAATATGATTAACAACTGTGTAATAGTGCTAGAATGCTTATGCTATATCCTGTTAAAAAAAAAAAAAAAAGAGAAGAACAGTGGAACAGGATACTTCATAAAATTAAATCTCATTAGCACTACACAAAGATATTCAATATCCCATGTGACAGAATCAACTTAAAGCAGAAAAGCTGAAAAACAACAAAACAAAACAACATGTAAATTCTGTAGAATGCTCAGCTCAAAAAACTCCATATTGCACAGAAAGACGAAGAGATTATGCTAACTTGGTGATTTCCAGAGCTCTGAATTTTTTAATTATAAATGTGGTTCATGTAAAGACACAGAAAGAAAACCACAGAAAGGAAGTTTCAGTATTTGGTTTTAATCCCAGTTTAAGAAAATGGATATTAGTAAATACAGACTGAAAAGCTACAGGAAGACAAATAACTTAAATGTTAGAGTCTGCATCCTGGTCTCAATCACGTACGAATAAAAAGTAGAAACAACTCAACAAATGAAACACCACCACCACCACTGCCACCAACAAACAAACAAAAACAAGCAAACAAAAAACCCTCCAAACAAACAGAATAAAACAAAACATAAACTCCAACCTCCCTCCAAAAATCCACCAAAACCTTCTCTGCTTTTCAATATACCTAAACTAACAACTTAGGTAAAACATCTTATGTTATGATAGGGATATGATATCTTATGTTATGATAGGGATTCAGAAAAAAGTTCTTCTGTCAGTTTGATTTATGTCATCAGTTTGTGAAACTAAAGACAAAAAAAAGTCATCCTGTTGGATGTGTGTTTAGAGACCTGTTTTCAGCATACTTAAAGCATCACAACTAACTCAATGAAGGAACCATCCTTTGCTGTAGGACATGAACGACTGAGAGGTGATCTAAAACCAAGCACTTGGTAATATAGGAGAAGAGAGGAATAAAATATGGAGTAGATGGAAGAAAAAAAGGTTTAAATTACAGATTTAAAATATCTAAAAAATGCTTAGATAGGCAGATTCTGTTGTCATCATCACATCATTGCTGACTCACCCTTCTGCAAATCCCACCAAACTTCATGAGTCAAGGTAAATTTGCAAGATATGCAGTTCAGCACAGGACAATCCTGACTACAGCATCACAGACATGGACGACATGCAAAAAAGGCACTGAAAGATAAAGAATACCAGAATTTAAGACAAAGAAAAAAATAAACTGAGGTGTTAATATTTGCCCCTATGAATTTGGATGGAAAAGGTAGATAGTGCTAAATTGAACAGGTACTGATCTTTAATAAAGACAGCAACAGACAGAAAGGATGCTGAAGTTTCTCAGGGCACATGGCAAAATCATACAGCCCCAGGGGGACTAGAGCAACAAGTGGGTCAAACTTGAGAGCTAAGATAAAACTGTGGTGTGAACGATCAACAGAAAATCTGTAGTTTGCCTGTAATCCTGCAAGGCTCCCAAGAGAGGAGCATGACAAGAAAGCTGTTTCTTGTGAGATTGTAAAGGAATTTGGCCTGAGGCTCTCTTAGAAAGATCATGGCCCACATACACATTTGTTCCTTCTGCCTCTCAAGAGAACTGGTACCCATATATTTTATAACTAAATAAATAATACTATAGAAATATTCTTATTCCGCACAGCAAATTTCTTACTAAATGGTAAAAAAAACCCCAAAAACCAGAGGGCTTTTAGTGGCCTAAAAAGATCAATACACTGTGCATACTAAATGGTTCTACAATCTGTTCTTCCTTTGAAAACAAGTATTGTCATTAAGTCTAAAGTAAACTCAGAGATTTCTTCACATCTTCACATTGTTTCACAAAATATCCCTTTTCTTTTTTTTACAAAGCCTTAATAATTACAGAGGAATTCATTCACAATGATATCCCATGGTTGAAGGTAAAGCATGTTGCCAACTATCATAATACAAGCAGGACTTGATGTTAAAACAGGGTTATGTTTTTTATGCCACTTTTAGTTAGGCCCTTTTAGTTATGCCTCTTTTCTACAAACTTTCACTTCTCTAATGGCAGACAAAGTTTGTTCCAGCAGTCTTCAATGGACACACTGCAGGCCAGAGCTAAGGCTGAGCTGAGGGCTTAGCTTGTCTGAGAGGCACTTTAATGAAAAATGCTATCTAAGAAAGTACAATAATTATACCTGGTAGCAAAAAGTGAGGGAAAAAAGTATAAAAAATAGCCCTGTGAACACCAGTGTCAGAGATGGAGAGGGAGAATATGATCCAAGGTTAAGCACAGATTCCTGTCAGGAATGGCAACCCAAGGAGGACCCATGACAAAGGAGAATGTGAGAGGGAGCAACAGAAACGAACCTCAAGGTTATGATTCTAAGGCTACCAGGTGTTCCCCACCACCCTGAAGGGACTCAGTGTAGCAGATGGTCACTTCTAACAGGGCAGGACAGGAGTCAGAAATTAAGAAGTGAAGCTGAGCCTGAGAAAGAGATGGGGAGAAGGAGGAGGAAGATGTTTTCTACAGATGTTTTCTACAAATATTTCCCTCTTTTTGATTTGTTTCCCAATACCTGAATCAGTACTCAAATGTGCATATTTAATAGGTAATAAAATGGAAGTTAAATTTCCGGAGCTGAGTCAGTTTTGTCTGTGACAGTAATTGGTAAACTATTTCTCTGTCTACCTAAATACACAGGCTTTCTCACTTGTGCTTTTCCTAATTTCTCCTCTCCTCCTCCTGAAGGGTGAAGGCAAGTTATGAACTGTCACTGTGGGTGCTTGGCTTTCAGCCCAACCTACCAGCTGATATATCTTCTTTTACTGCCGTGAAGCTGGTGATGCAAAAAGGGAAGAAAACACAAAAGGATATAAACAACAAAACAAGCAAGAAAAATTCCATAACCTCTTAATCTCTGAATATGTTAAAAGAAAAAGCAAGAATGAATACAGGTTGATTCAGCAGAACCGAGTTTAGAAAGTTTAAGAGAGAAAAGGAAAAGTAGAGTGAAAACGTAAAATTAATATTAATAAACTTTATAATATTAATTTATTATTTCAATTAATGCAGAAATATATGAACTGTAGAACATACCATAACATTTGGCTGGTGTCCCCTGTCTCATCACTTTGAATTTTTACAAACAGAAGGTATACTGGTTTTATGTGTCATGTTGCCCATGATGGAGCAGGTTTCTGACAGTAAACTGGGTGATGATGTGGGCATGAAGTTCATGGAGAACTGCAGTTAGTGACAAGGATTCATCTTGGAGCAATTTTCAAAGGACTCTCTCCCACGCTGGGACAGGGGAAGAGTATTTGGAGGAAGAAACAGCAGAGACAACATTAAATGAACTGACCATCAACCTCATTTTTTGTCCCCTGTGCTGCTCGATGGGAAGGAGGTAAAGAAAATTGTGAGTGAACTCAGGCATGAGAAGAAAGGAGGAATGGGAGGAAATTGCTTTGAGGTATGTTTTTACTTCTCATTTTCCTGCTCTGACTTTTGAGTGGCAATTAATTAAATCAATTTTCCCAGGTCGCTTGTTTTGGCCATGACAGTAAGGGATGTGTGATCTCTCTTCCTGTCCTGCCTTTATATTGAGTTGTGAGCATTTTGTCAATTTCCTTTCTCCTGTCCAGAAGAAGGGGAATGATAGAGCAGCTTGGTGGCGCCTTGTGGCAAGCCAATGTCAACCTACCACAGGAGGCTACAAAAACTAATATCTGCCAGGTGAATCTGTAAAAAACAATGGTGTAAAAAGAATACATAGGCACTTAAAACATCAGAGACTCATAACACTTAAATGATCTAGGTATTCCTTGCTGGTGAATGCTATCTCCCTTCCAAACCTTTGTAGCAGAACCTTTCCTGCTTACATTTTGTATTTATTCTGGGATGAAATACTATTTATTTCAAACTTTCTTTCAGCTCATTGTATTTCCAATAACCTGTCCTTTCTTTCTCTCCCTGTCTGTGCTTAGGCAAAAAAGTTGTGTTTTCTCATATAATTTTGTATAGTATAGGGGTTCTGTGTGAAAGTTCTATATAATTAATGTGATGTGAATCTGTTTTGTTGTGTATATTAGTTACTTTTCCTCATCAGTTCATTTCAAATCCCAGCTGGAGACACCTCTGTTCTTCCTCACCCATTATTTTATTTTTGCCTTCTCTTAGTGTTTGTCTCCAGTTCTGTTATTAATGTTACAAAGTGCTTAAAAATTATTTCCATGGAAAGGTAATGTATTCCATTTTGAATACTGTATTACTGAGACAACAGAACAAACACATTTAGGAAAACATTTGATTAGCAATTTCAAATAATCGCTATTTGAAAATCTCCAGTCTTGCCTCAAGTGAAAAGGTAGGTGGGGATGCCAGGCTTATTCTCCTTATGCCATTCATTACTTTGTATAGCCTTCCTATATCTGCCCCAATTTCTTGTGTCTAAATTAAGGTCATAATCATTTCCATCTTTCCATATATAGTAGCAACTTCAAGCCTCTAAAAGTTGTCATCTGTTTTGAAGCATCTTGTTTTCCACTATAGCATCCTTGAAAATAGCAGGTCCAATGTTATTTTTCATTCTCTTTTCCACTTCATAGTTGATAAACAGTAGGTTTTAAGCTTCTTTGAAAGCAAAGATAAAATACTGAACTACATTTCCCAATTTTTGTTTTGTTTTGGTCAATAAAAAACAGAGCCTATTTTATAAATAAAATACAGCACAGATAAATAAGTTCTACCTCAAAAATTCTCCCCAAACCCACAAGCAAAACAAATAAATAAAACCCCACAAAATAATCATAAGTTCTTGGTTAATTGGGAGAAAATATAGAAATTTTGTCATGCCTCTTGCACTGCATCATTTTAAAAAATAGTTAAAAGAAGAGTCAGATACCAAATTATGATCTATGTTAAACTTAAACCTTGCTTTTCAGAATGAAATATTGGTTTTAACTGATAATTGAAAAGTAGCTATTAATTGATTATATCCTAATTAATATTTGGTCTTATCAATCAAAATATTTCCTTTAATGAAGACGAAAATAAGCTTTCATTCAAAGCACTAATAATTTATTTGTATCTTTTTTTCTAGTACCAAAAATCCTGACATCAAGGTCAGTGAAGGAGGTAAAGAAGTACTCCAGCAGGTGGAACAGAAATTTCTGTGACCCAGGGAGAGGACCACGGTAAAGCAGGTTGTCCCGTTGTAGCCTATGGAAAGCTCCATTCCTCAGGAGGTGGAGAGTCCTTGGAAGCGCTTCAAGAGCCTTTACTGGAGCAGACTCCTGGCCCATGGAGAGAAATTTCCATGCAGGAAAATATTTTCTGTAAAGAATTGTGTCCCATGGGGAGCCCAGGCTGGAGCAGTTTATTCCTGAGGGACTGAACCTCCTGGAAAGGACTCATTCTGAAACAGGTCGTGGAACACCATAGCCTCCAGAAAGGACCCATATTGGAGCAGTTTATGGAAGACGGTCTCCTGCGGGAGGGACCCCGCTGAAGCAAAGCAAAGGAACCCAATCATGAATCATTAGCAGAGTCTGGAAAGACGGGTGGTGAGAAGGTGGTTTAAATTTCAGTTTTGTTTCTCATTTTCTTACTCTAGTTTTAACTGATAATAAATTAAATTAATCTTTCCCAAGTCAAGTTTTGCATATGAGGGTAGTTGGTGATCTCCTTAATCTTGTTTTGAGTTGCAACCTTTTTCATCATATTTTCTCCTCGTCTCCTTCTGAGAAGGAGGAGTGAGAGTGACACTTGGTGGATATCTGTCAGCTAGCCAAGGTCCACCTACCACAGCCCTTTGACATTCCTGTTTTTGCGAGAGATGACTGGTAATCCACCCATATACTTTTACTTGCACTTTGTAATTGAGATGATGACTGCTCTCTTCATGATTGTAGTGAGTTTCTACAAACTCTTCAGGACACAGATTTGGGAAATATCAAATGTTTGTTAAATAGTCAGTGCTAAGCTCATAGTAATAAGTACTGTAAGAGTCATTAATCATTTGCATTCATGTTTCAAATGATCATGCATTTCTCTAGCACTTGGCCTTTTCAAAAGGAGAACATCTAGCAAATTAGGTTATCGTTTATTTTAATTCAGATTTCACAGACTGGTTTGGAGACTCAGAGTTCTGTTCTTGTACACAGCTATTAGTTCTGACTAGTTTTGCCCTTTTTTTTTTTTTCCACACAGACTCTGACTAAATTTGGGCATGAATTAATGTATGATTAATGCACATTTCAGGACTCAGGTTACAAAGCTCAACATGCCATTTGGATGTGAGCAGAAAATGTATCAGTTTCTCTGTCAATTTTCAGTGCAAAAATTCAGACTGAGTGAAGTATCAGGACATGGGCAAGAATTTCTTAACAAAAAGGTTTGTTAATCCTTGGAATGGACTGCTCAAGGATGGGGCTAAGTCACCATACCTGGAAATGTACAACAAGTGACTGGACAGAGCAGGGCCATAGTGTATTCGGTATGATGGTTTTCAGTCAAAGGCAGTACTGCATGATCTCAGAGGCCATTTCCAACCTACATGATTCTGTGATCCTGTGAAGAATGGAGGTGTCTAATATGAGATGATGACAAAAATTATTCATCACTGTCCAAAAATTGAATTATCAGAATGCCTTGGAGTGATTTATAATGATAATCTCTTCCATGATCCTCTGCTTTATGCCCAGAAATTGATTGCTGTATCTTTAGGGCCTCAGGACTGGGTATGTGCAGGGCTGGGGATGGGGGAGCTTATGGGGGTTCTGGTGGTCAGTTTTGGGGACTCATTGCTCAGGTGTTCCATGGCCATGTCAGGCTTGGTTCTGCTGGCTAGCTTGATTTTGTTGGCCCAGGATAAAAGCTTTTCCCTTCCCTGACTTGGAGAAGCTGCAATAGAAATCTTTCATCTGCCTTGAGGTGAATTCAACAGCTGCGGGTCTGAGAACCCATACAAAAATACTACTGAAAATCCTTACTTCAAAAAAATGAAAAATTTGCCTATAATTTACTGATATTTTGTTGCACAAATTTTGTCTCCAGTTCAACAAAAACATCCAAAATCCATAATTCTCCACTAAATAAATTATTTGCTCATCAGAACTCCAACACAGAGATAAAACAAACCTGTACTAGTGTTGTTACTAAAATCCAAAATACTAGACTTTAAATTTCTATAACCAAAATCCAAAAAGTTCCACCCTAAAAGTGTCTAAAATAGAAGATAACTAAAAACCAATTACACCACAAAAGATACAACTCCAAACCAGTGTCAAGAACCTACAACACCTTCTATGAAAAATCAATTAAGTCAAGCCTATTTTAGAAATTACCAACAATAAACTAAGTCCACTTCTTAATTTATTAAGAAAAAGCTGCAACATCAACTCTCCTAAAACTATAACACCTAAAGCTCATGTAACCCTTAACAAAGTTATAAGAGCTCTCAAAAAATATCAAGGCCATCGCTGTATTCCAAAAAACCTTTCTTTTTTACAATTTTAACAGAAAAAATACAACTTTATAGTCTCATTTTTCAATGAGACCCTTCTAAGAAAAATTCTTTATTAATAATGAAATAAGTTTTTCTTCCCTACAAGTCTCCAAAAACTATTGTCAACACCAGAGAGCCACCAGGTTTTTGCCTCCTGCTGGAACACCTCTATGGAAGCTCCACTTCCCTCAGAGTGAAAGCTGGCACTATATCACAACACGTGTCAGGAAGGGGTATTTCTCCAACATTTCCACCATTTTTCAGGCAGTTTTGGGTCTTTGTTCTTGTGGGGGGTGAGGAACTTCTGATAATTTGATGTTTAGCAGTTATTTCCTTTTCTTCCTTGCCTTGAGAGCATTCTGTTGTTGATAAACCATTGGTTTGGTTTGGCTTTTTTCATTTTTGTTTATCAGTATAATTCTCTGCTGGTGGAGGAGGACTGTTGAAATCCTTTTGAGGAGACTGCTCATTGCAGAGTGTGCTCTCTTAAATTTGTCTTGAAACTGAGACATGGAACTTCCTCTCTATCTCTGTGGAAATAAAGACAATTGTCTATATTTTCTCAGATGGAAATCCCTTAAGGTTGTACTTATCCACAGGCTGCTTTTAAATCTGTAAATAATATCTGCATATTTTTTCAGTAGTGTTGCCACTAGGCTAAGAGAAATGATTTGAACTCTGCTCAGTGTTATAAGGCCACACCTGCATACAGTGCTGGTGTCTGCAGTACAAGAGAGACACACTGGGTGCAGTTAAGCAAAGGAACACCAAGATGATGAAGGGACTGGAACATTTCTCTTAAGTGAAAAGGCTCAGAGAGATAGGACTGTTCAGCCTAGAGAAGATGCTTCACAGGTTCTTTACAGTGGTACCCAGTGACAGGACTGGATGCAATGGACTCGAACTAGAACACAGAAAACTTCATCTGAGCACCTGGAAGCACTTTTTCAACTGTGAGAGTGGTTGAGAACTGAAACAAGTTGCCCAGGGGGACAACAGCAGCATCTATTCCTGGAAAAATTCAAAAGATGTCCATACATTGCTCTGGGCAACAGGCTTGAGGTAGCCCTGCTTGAGCAGCGCGTAGGACTAGAACTCCAGGAGTCCCTTCTAGCCTCAACCATTCTGTGATTCTAGAATGCTTCTAGAAAAGTTCTGTGCTGCAACATCCCATTAAATTACAGATAATTAATATGAGAAGCTGTTACAGAAATCTTTAGATTTCATAATGATGAATTTTGTAAATAGAGCTAAATTCAAAGTTTTAAGAATGATAATTTAATATGAAGTGCCTTATCTGGAAAAGTTCACTAGAATCTCCTTTTCCTGTGGGCTTTGACAAGGAATGTCTCTGGAAATATGAGTGGCTCTGCATCAGGGAATTTGGAGGGTGAGACTGATTCTGTTACTAACTTACTTCCAAATAGTTAAAACTTAGTATACTTGTGTTCCTGTACTAATAGGTAAGTTTATTTCTATTACCCATTCCATTCAGGATAAATAAAAGTAACCTTAGGGCAGTTTCAAGCCTCATTTTGTAAATTTATTACAACAGTATAGTGTGAAGAAGTCTAAATTGGAAGCGTTATTGGGCCTGTGATTGAAAACCTGGCTCACAAATTTATTGTACTTTATTAGAATGATTCAATAGTGATCAAGAATAGTCAGAGGAACCACAAGAGAGGAAATGAGGTAAAGAAAGTTACATGATTGAATAGGCCTGTAAAACTCTTTTTTTTTTTTTTTTAAATTCAGAGCAAGTCAGCTAGGCAATATAATTTATGACTCTGTACTTTTACCCTTAATATTTTTCATTGATACAAAAAGGAAATAAGGAATTTAATGATAACACATCCAGAATTTTTAGTTTCCACAACTCTCTGATCACTAGACAAATCATGTGAGCTCTAATTTAGAAGTGCTTCTGAACAACCATTCTCAAACTTCTTTATTGAAATTAATCTGAACAAATGTATATGTGCAATGTAAAATTAGTTCAAGACTGCGTGAGTATAAACCTCAGTAAATGTTATACACTTGCGTTTCAGAAAGTGAATTTACTAAAGGAAAAAAATAATGCTCCAAAGAATTTATAAGTTACAGTAAGAGATCACAAATGAAGGAATGGTCCACAGGATTTTTTCGGATTTGAAAGCATAGAACTTATTTTAAGCCTCTGCAGAGGCAAATGGCTTATTTTGAGAAAGTTATTACTCACTTTTTAGGGTGTTATCTAGCCAGCCAGTTATTTTAGGTTTTAGCCGATTGTCGTAAAGCAGTATCAAACTAAAACCAATGATAGCATTGTAAAAACCTACAAACAAAAGAATCAGTAATTCTTTTCTTCTAGGAATTAGTCATTCTTGCTTCATTAATCTTAAATGCCAATATTTGGAATCACCAATAGAGAACAGAGATCCAAAAGAAAATTTATCATATGTGTGTACTAGGAAGATGTAATACTCAGTACTTCCCTAATTCACTACCAAATGGGCTGTTTTCATGCGCCTGTTTGTCAACATATAGAAAGAGCTTGTGAATATTATGTCGCTAGTGAATTTTTAAAATCATGTATGTTAAGGATGGAATTCAAAAGAAATTATTTTGAAAAGCATTAACTAGAAAATTGTAGTACATCTTGAATCAGAAGAGACCCACAAGGATCATCAAAATCCAAGTCCCAATTGACAGGAATTTGCTATGAAGTAAATCAGACAAATGTAAGTACTGCTTCTTATACATATCTTTATTTGTTTGATGTTTCATTCATTCATTCATTCATTCATTCATTCATTCATTCATTCATTCATTCATTCATCTATTATGGAAATGGCAAGTACAGCATATCAACTACTACATTCTCTACATTATTTTGCTAGTGTTCCCTGTCCTGATCTGGAAAAAGTATATCCTTCCTTTTATATTGAACTTTAACTCACTAGCATTACATGTTCACTCTTTTGATTGTTCTGGTCAGACACCACCAAGAGAGAATTATGCTGTGTCTGATACAGTTTATTGAAAAATATTTCTAGGGGTAACCCGTACAGTTTATGAAATTCTATTTATCATTAAATGTACTTAGCAATTTATTGTCACATCAGATTATTTTACGAAAAAAAACAAAAAAGAGAAACATCAGTTAGAAAGAGAATTAAAGAACCATTAAATGAGGTCTATTGATAAGTACCTCCATAGAGTATCACATGTTTGGGAGGAGAAAAAGCCAACAATATTTCACATTGTTATACAATATAAAATTACATAATGTCTTTACTATGTCCTGTTTTGCATGTACGCTGGAGTACCACTAGACTTATGTAGAAGTCAAACACAGAAATAATATAGTGAACAAAATTATTTGTTTTGGTTGGGTTTTGGCAATTATCGGAATTGGTATATACTCCTGTATTGCAGGATCAAAAATTGCTTGTGTCTTATACAATCTATAAAACATGTTCATATAACATATATAAATTCAATCCCATAGTAAACCTGATTTTTTATTTAGTAATACCAATTCTGCTAAATGAGTTATTTATTAAACTTTTATTATTATTGAATTAAAAAGGAAGGTGGTTGTTTACTATATGAGAAATTTTGCAGCCTCTGTTTCCAGAGAGAACACTTTTTAAATAATTTTTTCTGGCTTTCTTTTTATCTGTCCCACATAGCATACTTTCCTGATAATTTGTTTGTGCTATAGAAAGCAAAGGTTACAGAAAATTTCAGTGAAAACTTTAAATTAAAACCAAAAAGAAAACCCCTGGCTTCAAAGCCATGAAAAAAGAATTATTATAAAATAGTATCAAAATATATTTAAATATTTTTTTGTACTTTGGAGATGTACATATTACAAATACCAAAGGAAAGATAGAAGTCGCAGTGTACTGCCTTTTCTCCTTCTGGCAAAGAAAAAGAAGAAAACCCAAATGTTATAAATCAGCTGTAAGGCATGGAAGTTCACCTGAGCTGATCAGAGAAGTAGCATGGTAACTGTCCTAATTTGGCAGGAAAAACCAATAACTTAGAAGACATTTCAGATTAAAGAGTTTTTCAGCTCAACATTGGAAAATGCTTAAATTCTGAGGATATCCTCTGAAATTTTCTGAAGAATAATAGTATATCATACTGCTGTATATTTATAAAGTGGAAATATTTTATTAATCACTAATTAAAAAAACAGTGTGGAGAGTAATATGAAATCTGAATAAAGTTAATTTATGGTAACCCTATATTTTTTGGAGGGCAGGAAAATTCTTATGGTAGTGGATAATTTCTCTAGATCACAAACTATCATTCCTAAGAGCACTGGTGTCATGGTTTGAGCCTGGCACAGAGCCAGTGCCCCCATGAAAAACACCCTCTCCCTGGTGTCGGCTGTGAGATGTGACCAGAAATAAGCAAAACAGGCTCCAGCTTAAACATAAAGAACACTATTACCTAAACTACAGGAAAATAGGAAAAAACTATAAGGAAAAGAAAAAAAAAATTGAAAACCTTACAAAAAACACTATCCTCCTCCCCACTACCAGAATTTCCCAATCCGATACATTCTCCCAAATCACCAACTGCCCAGTCTGGCACCACCCTTTAGTATACTCAAACTTCAGTCCATGAAGAGGAGAGGAGTCCTTCTTGTTCCATAGGCTTCCCCTGGAAACACGCTGAAACCTCGTGTGCTTCCAATGTCACTCGGCACCGCCCGGAAAAAGTCCTTTTGCCGCTTGTGACATCTTCCTTCCATGCCCAGTGCTCTCACCACTGTGCATGGACCAGAGCTGCTTCTAGGGCTGTCTTTTAAGGATGCCTTGTCTCACTCCAAAAAGGCACAGTCTCTGCTTTGGGACATCTGTCCCCCCCATATTTTTCCAACCCCCTGGGGCCAAGGGGTCCCCACGATGAACCCTCCTGGTTCCGAGGCACTGCTTCCCCCAAGTGCAGTCTCTGTGTCACAGGAACAAACTGAGTCCATGGCCACACAAGAAAAGTCCAGCCAAAAGGCCACTCCAATCATCTCTCCCCACTCAGTCGTCTCCACATCCTTCGGGCCAGGTCCTTGTCTCATCTCATCTCCTATTTCCCTTCTTATTCAGCTCCGAGGAGGATCAGCATTTTTGCAAAGCCCCAATCATGTAAGAAAGGGGTTAAAACTTTCAGTCTCTGTCCATCCCGGAGCACTCCGGCACTCCTGCACACGCTGCTGCTGCTCCGGCCGGCCGGCACTCTTCCCTCCCCCTTCTCCTCCTGGGCTGGCTGCTATCACATTCAGACGCCGGCTCTCCTCTCTCTCCCTCCTGGTGGGGGGGGGGGAATGACTGCCCGATGTCTCTAGGGGCTGCTCCTCCACCCTTCCATCCTCGAGGGCCTTCTCACCCCCATCTCTGTCCAGGCCCCGGCCTACCGAATGGCTGCCCCTCCCCTGCCCAGCAGCAGCGGCTGGACAGGGGAGGGAGATCTGACCTCTTCACCTCGATGTCCCAAGAGGCCTCTCAGGGCCGAAGCTCTGCTTTTTTAACCCCTGTGTATTCTCAGGGGTGTGTCCAAACTGCACTGGTCACACCAGGTGCCAATATCAACCTCCGAGCATCCATTGGTTTGACCACAGCCTCCCAGAATTCCCACTTCTTCCTGGTCAAACCACCACAACTGGATATATATATATATATGTATGTATGTATGTATATACTGCAGAATGTAGAATAGTGAAATATATAAGATTAGATATAAGTTCATATAAGATCCTGTGAATAAATAAGAAGGAGGCTGTATTGCACAGGAAGTAGAGACAGACAGGAGTGGAAAACTACTGTGCAAATACACAGACTATGGAAATAATATAAAGAACTTTAGACAGACCATGGATTGACTTTGGAAGACCATAGATAATCTAAAGGACTTTTCTTGATTGCTGGGGAAAAAATATCTATACAGAATAGAATCTGAGAAATAATATCTATACAGAAAAGCAACAATTGTGCACCTATGCTTGTTTATACATAGAATTATCCTGATCCTGAGGAACAAACTGAGTATATTAAATAAAGCAAACATAGAACAGAGAAGAGTAATTGCAACTTAAGAACCAGAACATAATAATTATAAAAGCAAATGTATGATTACTGAGACATTAGTATAAACCTAGAAAGAATTATTGAGGAAAAGACCAAAGTTTAGAGAGAGGTGGTTTGGAAATTGGTAATAGGTAGCAAAGAACACATGACAAGATTTCAATATTTTTCAAAGCCCCATATTGATATATGTAGTCTAGATACAGCTGGTTATTGCAGCCTTTAGTCACCAGCTGTATGAAAGGCAAGACAAATGTTTAGAGAAGAAGCTCAGGGTTAAGGATGGTTTGATTTATGTTGTATTGTAAATAGGTGAAGGAAATAGTTGATCCCATATTATGGTTATGAATATTATAGTTATGAAATCAATAATACCACAAACACAGTCAGTAAACTCCTTGCTTCTAATAATTTCTCAAGAAGTCATAAATTGAAGTTAGATATACAGTACCGTTCATTAAAAAACTTAGAAATGTGGGAATCAAACCAACCTGACTTGATTTTACTGAAGACAAGTGGGGACTGGAAATTTTATGTTCAAATGAAGATTATAAAAAAAATTGAATGCATCTGTTAGGTGCTATAAAACTATGGAAAATGTAGACTAATATATATATATTTATATATATGTATATATATACAGACACATATAGGGAAGATTTATTGTGTCTCAGTACTAAGAGACTTGAGCATGATATGATATACAGAACAAAATGTCAAAAGAAGTTATTTATTTTTCATAGATTGTAGGCAGTGCAAGTAAGAAGTAAATGTGATAAAATAATGAAAAGGGCACCATTAAGTTAATATGTCTCTATGGCTACAGTCTTTGTATTAGAATTGTACAAATTCTAATACAAAGACAAATTTCCAGAAAGGTGCCTTTGCATAGACTGCAAAGGCACCTTTCTGGAAAATGGTCAGCTTTTAGAAGGTGGCCTCTCAGTAAAAGATGTTAACAAAAACTATCCTTCAGGAGAAAGAACCTCAGATCTACCAAATGAAATGCCCAGACAACTGTGTGGAGAAAGAAGAGGTTTCCTTCTAAAATGAAAGGACGAATATTAAAGCACTGGGAAGTTGAGAAGTTCAGAAAAAAGATTGATTCCACAAAACCCAGATTTAAGATTTAAAGAAATTATAAAGATTAACCCCACCCAGAAACAACAAGAACAAGGACAACAACCAACCAAACCAACCAAACAAAAAACCCCTGCAAACCAAAATAAAAACTCAGCAATGAAAATGAATGACCACAGGTCCTCATCCTTATATATTCATATAAAAATCCAGACCTAAGGTAGGTCGCTTGCATGTGATAGTGTTAATTCCATAGCTGCTATGGAACTGTTTATGTGCATGTTTTGGGGGTAGAATTGGAGACAGGAGAATTCTGGACAGTTTCTCTTCTCCATTGTCCTTCAGATTTTATAATAAACTAAATATAATACTCAGTGTATAATTTTGGAACTTGGATGAAAGTACTAATAAAATTTTCTGGAAAGTTTAACCAGGTGCATGCTAAGAAAAATCCTGGCATATCAGTAGAAGGATAAAGACCTCAGAAGTGTTTTAAAAATAGCTTGCTGACCCTATGATTGGGCAGACAATGACAGGAAATTATGTTTTAATGGCACACAGTGTAGTGATAGATTTAGTTAATTTTCAGGCCTGGCTAGAAATGCCTCAGGCTATTATAGTTCTAGTCAATCATGCAATTTGTTATTATCAAAAAAGATTGGAATGGTGATTCTGTCAAAAGATGTTCCAGAGAGTACCATAGCTGTCTGCAGCAAATAGCAAAAGATTTGACAACTCAAAGGCAGAATTATGTATTTACACAACCTGTATAAAGCTAGAGGGCTAATTTGAAAAGCAATCCAGATTCCCCTTGGAGACAATCTCAGCAATTGCAGAAGTGTTAATTGACTTGCATGAACAGGAAGTAATTCAAAAATGGAATTCAATAACTAAGCAGTATAGTAGATTATGAAAGGCAGATGTCTTACAGGGACTAACAATGACTGTTATATTTAAATGAAGTAACTCCTGTCTTCTCCAGCGGTGGCATCCTACTGACATAAGCAGCTATTGGAAATAAGATGTAGCTGTTTTCTATAATAAAGATATCTTGTAGATTATTCACCTTTCTGCTGCCATGAGAAAGATCAGTGTAAATTTGCCTTAAATGTTAGGAATTTCATGACTGTTTCTTGTAGAAACAGAGAAAGCTTACGTGCCACACACTTCTCATGATTGCTAATGCCTGAGATATTTTTAGATATGTGGACATATTAACATTACTTGTAGCAAGTTTTCAACTCTGATTAATTACAGTCTTTTAATCTAAATTTGCCAGGGAGTTTCAAAGTAATGCAGTACTATCCTCCCCTTCAGTGTCTATTACTGTTTTGTAATGTCACACATTTCTTAAAAAATTGTATTCTCAAATGAGATGGCTGTATTCTAGCAAAGGAAAGAGAGGACTAGGAGCATAGGAGCATAGGAGCTCTATAAGCTTTAGTTAATATTCTTAGACAACTTTGAAATCTTTCAGTGCCAGGTTACCAGAAGATAATCATAAAATCATTCCTAAATTCAGAATATTCATAATATTCTGAGCTGAATAGACACAAAATAATTATGCAACCCAACTCTTACTGGTTATGTTCTTAATGACAATAAACATTATTATGTGATCCTAAACCCATAAGCATTTGGGAATATTACAGTGGAATGCAACAGTAGTTCTCCATGTAGTAACTCTTTCTCTGAATTTTTAGAAAAAAAAATCCATAACAACATTTCCTTTACAATCTGATAGTCCATCAGTCAGTTACCCTGATTTACAGTTATTTAAAGACAGAAGTCAAAAAAGAAACATGGAGGTAAAGTTCCTTCTAAGATGTTCTGTGTCCAATGGCACCTGTCTGAATCAGTAAGGCATTTGGTCATACTTGCATGCTTTCACCATAATAGCGACTTTCAGCATCTTTTCCTTTCTATTATCTCCAGTATTGAAAAGTGTTGCAGAATGATCCGTTTGTCGGGGATGAGCCATTTGTCGGATGCAGGGAAAACTCGGGGCTCAATATGAGTCAACAGCAAGTTCCGTTTATTGAAGAGAGCATCAGACACACAGCAAGTAATAAACTCATGAATATTCTGTAACTTACACCGTCCATTGGCCACACCACAACACCAGCTCTTCCCCATTCCTCAGGGGTTACATCTCTCTTTTCTCATGTCTCTTTCACTATTTGTTATCATACTACAGCTAGGCCCAAGGACACGCTATCTTGCAGGTACAGGACTTGGAATTAGCCACGGCCTTGTACTTTTCCAGTCTCTAGTCAGCTAAAATCCCAACAGAAAAGTGTTGTTCTTAGTTCACATGGAAATGATAAAAATTACAAGCAAGTTTCAGTGCTCATTCAAGTATTTTAAATGTCTTAACAATTTTTTCTTTATAATTCAAAAATTTTTAAATTATTTATTTATTTATTCAGTTTGAGGGATATTATTTTGTAAGGAGTAGAAATTGTAAACCAATGTTGCAAATTGAAAATTATATTTTAATAAATATGACAATAAAATGTTTGTAACTCCTAAGTTATATTAGTCACATTTTAATAAAATTTTGTCTATAATGTCTTCTAGATTTTTTGTAAGGGAGTTCACTGACATTTCTCAAGGACTCATTGAACATGGGTTGGACTCAATGATCTTAAAGGTCTCTTCCAACCTAGAATTTCTGTGATTCTGTGACTCCTGTGTTATAAATACCTATTTCAGCCCCATTCAAAATGCACCTAGAAAGCAGAATCTTTTGAAAAATAACTCCTTCTTTTTTTTAACTATTTTACTTCACATTGGATGTTTCTTATATAGTATGCATTAGATTTAGCAAAATTACAGACTTGCAACTTAATTTCAGTAAACAATTAAAATTTTAATTATATTTTTTCAGATATGGGAAAATTATGCTGAAATGACAAGGTGTGGAGACTGTGTAATGGTCCATATTTACTGGTGTCATGAGGTTATTTTGACTTTGCTCGTGAAATTCTTTTTGTGATGAGTTGTCTCCAAAGACTGTACACTGTGTGATGAATCTATTATTTTAATGATCATTTCAGATGTTGAAAAATAAAATATACTACAGTAGTTCAACTCAAGGATTTTGCACAAGGACATGATCACAACATTAATACAGCTGAAAATAATAGTTGGTGATATAATTTCAAATGGTTATTGTGTAACGCCTCTCTTCTGTCGAGCAGCAATATAGTGACACCAAACACATACATCAAAGATCAGTTGAGGACTCCTGTATTTATGCCTGGAGTGGTCTTTTTCTGATGGTCTGTTCCTTTTCGAAAGGTTTTGTTGGAACACCGCAGCCTTTGGGGAGGACCCATGTTGAGGGAGTTTGTGAAGGACTCTTTTCTGTGGTAGGGACCCCACAACAGAGCAGGGAAAAAGTGTAAAAGGAAGAGGAAGTAAAATGGAGGAAAAGATAAAGTGTTATGAGATGATGGCAATCCCTGTTCCCTATTCCACTGAATCCCCAGGAGGAGAAACATATTGAAGGGCCATGAGTGAGCCTGGTAAGAAGGGTGGTGAGAAGGTGATTTTAGTTTTGTTTCTCACTATCCTAATCTATTTTTAATTAATCTACTTAACTGATTTAATTAATCTAAACGAGTTAATTCAATGTAATTACTCTTTCCCAAGTTAAGACTGTTTTGCCCATGAGGGTGGTTCATGAGCAATCTCCCTATTCTTATTTTGACCCACAAGACTCCTTTTATATCATCAGCAAGTTCATAGCTGCTGCCTGCTGCATTATTTTGGCAATTTCTCAAAAAGTTTGTCATGAGAAAGTACTTCCTTTCAGTTTTGTCGCTATCTTCCCACCTATTTTTGGAATACCTCACCTTTCATGACACTAGAGTGCTTTAAAATGCTATCACCATAAAACATTCCCACCAGATCCAGATTTTTCCCTGTCTCTCAGATGTGGGGTTAAGAGGTTCTCACTCAACCCAGTGCAGAGCTGGTCACGTTAATGAAGTCCACCACCATCACCAGTGGAAGCAAGTCACCTGTTTTCCCACAGAGGTAGAAAGAAGTAGATTTGGATTCAAAGAGGTATTTAGTAAAAAGAAGAGAGGGCATGACAAATACAGTGTCAGCGTATGTATATTCTTCTTATTCTAAAGTTGCTTGCTCAGTGAGGCCACATGTAAACCTTCAGGCACAGTGCATGATGGTACTGATTTATAACTGTTAAGAAACTTGAAGCACCTCCCCTGAATCAATTCTCCTATCTAACTCTGAACATTTCTAGCTCTGTGGTATATTGTTTTCTCTCCAAAGAAAAGAGAACACAGAAGAACTTTTACAGCCTGAAAAAGCATTCAACAATTCAATTCTGAAGAAAAAATTTCCTCTTACCCATCAGGTGCAGGAAAAGTGATGCAAATTCATATTAAACTGATACTATATGTTCCTTATGAAGTTTCACAATTTTTGAACTAAAACTTGCTGAACAAAAGCCAGTTTTAATTACTCTTTCATGAAACACAGAGGGTTTTTTTAGCAGAATAAGTACTTCTAAAATAAATGAAAATGCAGAATTTCATAGAGGGAAATTAACATGGTTTACAAGAAAAAACAAACAAAACACCCATGTTAAAAGGATCAAAAAATATATCACATTACCTTATCAAAATGACAGTCAGAGATATAGCATTTAAAACATATTCGTAAAGGATAATAGGTCAGCAAAAGTGCAATTTTTGACATACATTGTATGGATTATTCTGCCACATTTCTTTACAGTGAAAGATTGATTTTTCATGGGACGTACTGTATTTCTGTCATTTTAAAAGTGAATAATATTAACAATTCTGCTAAAAAAATGCACAGATGTTTTTGTATTTGAGCCAATACCATTCAGGAAATAACATTAGGTATTTAAGTAAAACCCAGAGGAGCAAAATGCTTATTTGAGATGTATTTACAATAGAACATTCATCACACTCTATCTATTTTCTATTTGAAACTCTTTGTGTTAAAAGAAAGAGAAAGAAACTTTCACTTTAAACTCTATTAGATAACCAGTGGAATGCGGTTATTCTGGGAGATTTAAGAGAAGATGCCTTGTACTGACTAGAATGGGCAAATAAGATCAATATTTTCATGTCTGCTTCCATTTAATAAGCCATTCACTGACTTCACAGAAATTATAGCAGACAAGAAATCATAGGTATACTTTCAGCGTATATGTCAAGGAGAAAACATAAAATTTTAAATTGCTTTTATTTTATGATTAGCACAAGACAAGACACTCTATAATTTGTCCAGACATATGTGTATGAAAAAGAAATCTTACCAAAAGTAGATATTAAGTTTTGCTTTATCTTATGAGATCTTTGTGGTGGCAAACCAAACATCTAATTTGATGTTTGTGGTGACAAACATCCGGCTGTTTCTGGTTTTGTCAAATGATTGGTTTATACTTCCTCTTTTAGTCTGCTACAGGAAGAAAATCCTCCTTTGCAGGCATAGGCCAATCTCAAAGTATATTCAATTATCAAACTGTACTAAATAGTGAATGATTAACGCATTATATTTTTTAGTTACCATATTTTTCCTTTTAATTTAGAGAAAGAAAAGTTCTTTTAAAACAATTTACTAGATGGAAAGATATATTAACTTCTGACTTTTGTTGGAAAGCATGAAAGGGAGCTGAAAAATAAGGAATAGTTTCCAAAAAATACAAGGGTTTGAAGATTTGGAATTCATTCGAAACCACCTTTAACTTCAATCCACTTCCAAGTAATACTTAATAAGTGGTATCACTAATACTTTTGTACCAGAAAGATAAATTTGCTCCTTATAAAGGATTTATCAAGCATGTCTTTCAAGAATATCAGACAGTAGAGAGATTCATCTCATAATGCAGCTCTAAGAACTTGCACGTCTATGTAGGAATTGATTTGGTGATATAAAGTCAGCTGAAATGCTGAGTCACTTGGATCTGAAAAAATATTTTTAAAAATTATTTTGAAACAGTAAATATTATTTGGATATGTCAAAGATTACTTAATCTTAATTTCTGTATTTCTTTTGTAGAAGCCTATAGTGTTTTATGTCTAGACTTCAATAATTTAAATAAATGCAAAATAACAAAATTCAGCAGCCCAAGTTGGGCTTTGTTTTATAGTTTTTAACTGGCAACTGCTGCATATTTCAATAGTGCATGATTTTTCAAAAATTTCATTAGTACATCATTGATTGCTCATTTTTCATCTCTCAAAACAATTTAACACAGTGTCTTTCATGCAGAGAATAACATATTAATAATATTTGATTTTTGATGAAACCAACTGACCCTTTAAATTTGCAATAGGGTTCTTTAATTTTGCATGTGTTTCTTTACTGCTGTTCATTTAATTCTCTGTTTCCATTAACCATCTGCAAGCATTTGACTCTATGACAATTATTCAGCTGCGCCACATCATGACTGACATTTTACAAATGTTCCAAGGAAAAAGAGATCAAACAAAGCAGGAAAAGCCTCACATTCAAACAAAAAAGTCACAGTTCAGAATCCTGCATTTTCCATACAGCTGAGACATCAGAGTAGTAATTATTGGCCTGATTGTAAACCCAACTTAATTGCATTTTGTCTTCCTATCTGATGAGCACTTCATGATGATGATGATTACTCCTGCTAAGAGATGTTCACACCATTGATATTTCCCCACACTGATAGTCAGAGGGCCCTGCAGATAAGGCTATGCAGACAAAAGTGCTACTTTCTCTCTACATTAATTTAGTTATGATTTTTCAAGTGAGAAAGAATCCCTGAGTATTCAAGTGAGAAAGAATCACGGTTTACATTTCTATCATCTCCCAGCCTTCCACATGGGGGAAACAGAGCTAATGTTCATTAGAAAGTGCTTTAATTAACAAACATAACTGAGAGACCAAGCCAGCATAATCACTGCTGATTAATTAGGCCACCTCTATGCAAGATAAAGCAACCTGATTTTCCCCCTGTTTATAAAAAGTCTTCAATTCAATATAATCTCTGTGCTTGTTAGAATTACTTGGATTGCTAAAATATTCAGTCATAATTATTTATGCTTTATTTTTGCATGTTTATGGATTAGTTAGGTAGAAATGTTAGGCAAGTCCTGTGGCACAAAGAAGAATGTTAACATGTTTTCATCAATCTTTAAATTTCACAGGAGCAAATTAAATTAGATTTCCACTCAAAATTTAAATACACAAATGAAATCAAATTACTGTAGAATTAGAAGGCTCTTATGCCTTTAGCATTTTGTCTGGGTTTTAAACGTGTGATGAAAGCTCAGATAGAAACATAGCATTCACACTCTCTGGAATGACACATACCACTGAATATTATTAAAAAATAGTATTGCAAGAACGAAAAAAATATTCAAGGAAAATGAAAAAATCAAGAAAAATACTTTCTTCTTATGTTTGTTTTAATATTTTTGGCTTGGTATAAATGGATATAAAAAATTAAGCATGTCTTTAGAGGACTCGTCACACATTTGTGCAGCACCTTGGAAGAATTTCATAAAAGCTGGATGAAAAATCAGACACAGAATAGTCCTTTTCATTATCCAGAATTACCAGTTTCAACCAGAGGCCACGTCAAAGATAATACATCAAAACCCTCTGTTCCCTTTTTTAGGGGAGAAAAAAGAAAACTGGTAACATTTGTAGTGGTGGGCAAAGTAGTTTAAAAAAAATTAAATGGAGCTGGGATGTTGTTCAGTCTGAAGACATATGAAGAAGAAAGTTTTACATAGGCAAATCTTGGTTTTTCCTATCACACAGTGAAATTTCATTAATTTTCCTTTCAGATTAAATTTTAAAAGTACAGGTAATTTGCCTAAGAGTTTCCCTATGATAAAAAGAAAAGCTGTAGAAAGACAGTGTAAGTTTTCTCCAGGACTGTAGTACTATCTGAAACTTAAATCTCTTGATTCTTGGGTATGTCATCATTACTACAGGCAGTGTGCTATTATGCTCATTCTAGTGAGCCCCAGCAATCAAAATATGTGCCTCAGTCCTTCAAAGGCTGCAAGTTCTTCAGAGAGAGAGGACACTGGAACTGCACTTAATATTTCCCCAAAACTGAGGAATCTTAGCTCAGTATTTTGAATTTTCTGTTTTAAAGTGTTAAAACATGGGAGATTTTTTTCATTATCTATTTTAATCTATAACTTTGCTTTTCTCTCCCCCTGATTAATTTTCTACCACAGTGAGGTGTTTTCTAAACTAATTTTTTTCTTCATTAAAAAAAAAAAAAAATCTGAAGTCTCATCATAAAATATAACAATTCAGGAGTGCAAATATGAATTATTATTTTCAGATTTGGAAGACCAAGATACCTCATGAGGTGAGGACATTCCTCTTCAAAATGGGGACAGAGACAAGGCAGAGAGGTTTAATGCTTTTATTGTCTGTTTCTTCAACACTGATCAGGGACCAAAGGGGTATCAGGGCTCTGAGGTGGAGGACCATGACTGTGAAAATGATCAATTTCCAGTATATCCTGAACTTTTGAAGAAATCTGCTGCTACAGCTGGATCTCTACAAAGCTATGGTCTGGTGGAATTCCTTTCACTGAATATTGGCTAACTCTGCCCCAATTTTCAAAAACAGCTATGAGGAGGACCATGGAAACTACAGTCCTGGAAGTCTCACTTCCCTGGTACATTTAAGGGAAAAGTTCTTCTAGCAGTTATTGAAAAACATCTGAAAGACACTCCTGTCATTGGTCACAGCCAGCTTGGCTTCATGAGAGGAAAATCTCCTTATCAAACTTGAGGTATTTTATGACAAGTTAACCAAACTAGCAGATCAAGGGAGCCAATTTATGCAATATTTTTGGATTTTAACACTGTTTATCCCAGAATTTTTCTTGACAAAATGTCCAGCACATAGTTGGACAGCACATCACATGATGGATGAGCAACTAACTGATGGACCAGACTCCAAGGGTTACTGCAAATGGGGTGACGTCAGGCTGCCAACCCTAGAGAGGTTTCCCAGGGCTTCATCTTTAGCCCTGTGCTCTTCAGAATCTTCCTAATCTACTCAGATACAGGATTTGAAGGTGTAATAAGTTTGGCAATGGTACTTAATTGGGAGAAGCATTCATCTTGCTCAAAGGCAGGTTCCTCAGGATTCCATCCGCTAGTTCCATAAACAACTGAAAGCTCACTATCCTAAATTTTGCTCTCACTGCAGGTTCTTCCCCACAGTTATTATGGAAGACTACATGACAGCTTAAGTGTAACACTTCTGGGTTCATAAGTAATGCACAAAGAGACACAGACATCAAATAATTATTGTCTCAGTTTTGAATAAAAATCATGATAAACATGAGTATACTTACATACAAATATGTGTATACTTGTATATAAACATAATTTTTATGTGTTTGTAATGTTTTCACTTGAAATATCTACATTTCTGCGTGTTTCTTCCTTAGAAAATTAGTTTTATCAAATCTTGTCTAATTTATTGAGCTAATTTTAAAGGTGTAATTAATTTCTTATTAAAGTGAACAGCATTTTTTACCTTTTTTTATTTTTACGGTGCTGCTCAATTTCTCTTTTATCAAGGTATTGCCACTGAAGTCCTACCCATATGTGACTAAAGGAAATTGGTCTCTAAGTGATAACAATATATTTGACAAGTAATTTTGGGAAAGTATGAGGAAGAAAAAATTGATCTTTATGGTGAAATAATTTTTTTTCCTCTTGTTCAGTTTGTCCCCAACATTCCTGTAACTTGTTTCATATTAATCTTATGAAATCCACCAATTACCTATAGGTGTTTCTGTGCTTTAATAAGTGACACAGTACCAGTGAATGAAAATAATCTCATGTAAAATAGACTACTTACAACTGCTATCAACAAGAAGTTGCATTGCTTCTGCTTATCTAAGAAAATTAAAAAGGCGGTTTTGAAAATCAGTCATTAACTTTGCTCAAAAAAGACTAAAAAATGAAAAATTATAAAACTAATTTAAGAAAAACCTAAACGTGCTGGGACACTAGAAGCTTCATAGAATCTCTGTAAATGTCAGAGAACCAGGAGAAAACAAACTAGAAAAGAACATTAATTGTGAAACTCAGGAGAGAATTAGGTGTGATGATGGAAATAAAGAATTTCAAAAATTACTTGAAAAATAAAAAAGGGTAAAAATTTGAGAATCCAAGTGGAATCAAAGAATTAATGAGATTCGTGTTAGAGCTCTTTGGCAAACAGTATAGTCATACATGAATGGAATGGGTAGCAATTAACTGTGTGACTGTCATTAAATGTTTAAATTGAACAGAGGAATTATTTACTTTGACATAGATATTTCCTGCTTGGCTTGCAAATCATGAACAGTTTGGGAGGAGGAGGATTAAGACAACTTATATCATACTATCATGATAGTTCTGCATGCTCCCTTTTTTACTGAATAGAAAATCATCAGTTTTTCTGGGAGTGAGTGCCTTGGTGCTTGTGGAAGGTCACAGCTGCTGAGTCTGCTGCTGGATCACAGTAATTTCTCCTGCATTCACAGAGGCTGATGCAGCTCCCTCTGCGCTTCTACTGACTCACACACAGCATTACACTCAGCTACCAGCAGAGCACTACAGCCTCCTCAGTAGACTGCCCTAGAGCCACATGAAGCTCTTGGGAGAAGCTTTACAGCCCTTGGTCTTAAAAAACCTGAGATGCGTGAGTCCAATTGCTGCCTTCACTGCACAGCTACTTGTCTTTGAAATAATCTTTCTTGTGGAGAGGGTAGCAAGTAGCAGTTGGAAATATGCTGCTTATCATGTAGGAGCCTTGAGGCAAGATTCTAAAAAACAGTACAGGATACCTGACACTTAAGGAAATAAAATCTGACAGAAGCGAGGAAATATGCTGAATTCTGCTGCTTCATTCTTTTCAGTGATAACTAGTAAAATGCCACCAGTATTGTAGTGGAGTCTGGATTTGGTAATGCCTGGGAATGATTTTACATGGTCCTTCATGAGACTAAATAGAAAGGAAGGACAGCAAAGTGTAAAATCCTATGTCCAGGTACATATTTGCAGTATTTCTTTACAGCACCTTCCATGTAATTTGCTGTGAAGACAGCCAAGTGTGGCGATTGTGAAATGAATAATAAAAGAAGAAGATTTAAAAAAAAAATTCAGAGTAAGAAGCACAGCAGAAAGAGCTTAGAAGGAATCAGAAAAGTCCAAGCTCTTCCAGGTATTGTTCCTACTTAGGTGTGTGAAAATGACTGGCTCTTCGCAAAGACTAAAATGAATACTATATGTGTTACATATATAGTTATATATATGTGTGTGTTAGAAAGTTATGCTGTATTAATCTCTTTTAAGAGAAGAGATCACTCTTAGTGTGGTAAATATAATTTTCAGGCTATAGCGTAATATTAAAATAGAAACTATGTGATGTAAGATACTTTTTTTAACTAGAGCAAGGAATGGAAAAAATAATCAAGAAATTCTTCACATAGAGATAACAGCATCAAGACATCAAGATTCAAGAGAAGAATTACTGCCTCCTTATCTGGAAAAGCTGGACTTCATGGGGACCAAGGCAATTGATTTACAAGATGGGGGGAAAGTTGACAATAAACAGAAAAATCCCTAGTTTGAAAGGAATGTTTGCATCATAAATGGGGTATATGAATACTCAGCTGACTATTGCTTTTAAGGGTTAATCCTTTGTTAGCAAGGTTTATTTCTATGGCAGAGCCAGACACCCAGATGTCCGTAATTCTTTGGTTTTTTTGTCCTGTATTGTCCTAACTCTGATTGTCCAAATTCTTATTGCTCTAATTTTTACTACTATTTTTATAACTATTTTATTACTATTAAATTTTAAAATTAAAAAAAAAGTTATAGGTATTTTTCACAGGTGTTATTTTGGTAGAAAACCAGAGAAACATGTTAACCTGGCTTAGCCAAAACCAGGTATTTCTTTTATTTTCTTTTTTTTTACCTAGAGCATATTACATTTTGGGAAAAAGATATGTACAGTGTTAATGATCTTATGACACCCAAAACCATGATATAAAAGTCATACTTTCATACTTTTTCACTACTTTTTTTTGCCAAACATATAATTTTACTACCTAAGTACTCAAGGCCACTCACATTAGACTTGTATTATATTTTTCAGCAGCCTTTAACTCAGTCAAATTCTTTTAGTTGATGCCCTTAGAGTATTTTGTTCTTACCTGTAAGCATCATCTATCTTATTCAGAGAAAATATAGAGATGTTTGAAAAAATAATCCTATTTTCTAATGAAAGAGATGCCAGATAAGACTGAGAAAAAAACAAGGAATACAGCAGCATGTTTGCTGCAGCTATGCCTTACCACATTTTCTATGGTTGTTGGTGTCAGCATTTACACATGATAATACAAGGGCATAATGCTGGAGACAGAAATGTTATCATTTATGAGTTAAACATCTTCATGAAGGACTTTTGCCTTTTTTAGGAAACTGCACTATAAAAGCTGCAGAAAAGACCACCACACCCTGAATAAACCCTCTAACTGAGGCCCTGATCTGCTTGCTGATGGAGATAAACTGAAGATCGAGTCTGGTCACAAAGAGATCAAGCTTAGCACATTTGGGGTGGAGACCACACCCCCAGGGCTATCAGCGGCCAGACTTGCACAGACCCTCACACCAAAGGGTCAGAGGAAGAGAGATTTTTGTGTATGTGGTGCAAAAGCCTTGAGTGAGAGGCAGTGAATTGCCCATCTGCTAGGGAGAGGAGCCCAAACAGCGCAGGCCTCTTTACCCATGGGAAAAGCTTATCCACAGCAACAGATCCACAGTGCTGTAAGGGCAGTGTCGAACTGACTCCCACCGCGAGTCATGAAAGGACGGGCTGGGGGCAGCTGCTGGCTCTCTCTCTGGGCTTCGGAGGAGGATCGTTGGACCTGTGGCTTGGGGAAAGGAATCCTCTGCCACTGCCATAACCCTGGGAGCTGCCTTTCTTCTGCTGCTGGCCCTGCGTCCCCTGCCCTGCTGTTTCCAGCTACTGCAGTGGAGCTTCTGATACATCTCATCCAACAGCCTGGGAATTTTGCTCATTCCTGCTGTTCCAGCTTGGTGCTCCTCAGAATCCTGCTGGGGCACCGGGATCGACTGCCCCAGGGGGTTTGTGAAGCGACGCCTCTCCTCCATCCCTTCCCGCCTCAGCCGAGCCGCCATTACAGCCGCCACAGCGCCCCCTGCAGCCCCGGGGGAACCACCGCACCTGCGCTGCCCACCGGGAGCCACCAGCGCCCCTGCCGGCCGTGACCGGAACTGCCGCAAAGGGGAAAGCGCCTGCGGCCCAGAAGGGCCCCGTCACCCGTGTCTGGTTCTGGTTGTTGTTTGTGCCCTGGTTATTATTGTTTGTTTGCCTTGTTAGACACACTGGTAAAGAACTGTTATCCCTATTCTCATGTCTTTGCCTGAGAGCCCCTTAATTTCAAAATTATAATAATTTGGAGGGAGGGGGTTTACATTTTTTCATACCAAGGGAAGCTCCTGGCTTCCTTAGTGGACACCTGACTTTCAAACCAAGACAACGCTCCCACCAGCCTAAAATATATATTAATCCACAGAATTCCATACTTCTCCTTGTGGCATGACACAGCATAGTGGCTGCAACGAGGGACCCTCAACACCAAGAAGCCCAGATTGAGGGGAACAACAAGAAGTGGTTTGGACCCCCAGAGGGTAATATGCTTCCACCTAATCTGCATCACTCTCTCCCTATCCTCCAGACCCCATGCACATTTTCACTTTCTTTCTTTCTTTCTTTCTTTCTTTCTTTCTTTCTTTCTTTCTTTCTTTCTTTCTTTCTTTCTTTCTTTCTTTCTTTCTTTCTTTCTTTCTTTCTTTCTTTCTTTCTTTCTTTCTTTCTTTCTTTCTTTCTTTCTTTCTTTCTTTCTTTCTTTCTTTCTTTCTTTCTTCTTTCTTTCTTTCTCTTTCTTTCTTTCTCTTCTTTCTTTCTTTCTTTCTTTCTTTCTTTCTTTCTTTCTTTCTTTCTTTCTTTCTTTCTTTCTTTCTTTCTTTCTTTCTTTCTTTCTTTCTTTCTTTCTTTCTTTCTTTCTTTCTTTCTTTCTTTCTTTCTTTCTTTCTTTCTTTTTTTCTTTTTTTCTTTCTCGCTCTCTCTCTCTCTTTCTCTCTCTTTACCTCTTTCCCTCTCTCCCTTTCTTCCTTTCTCCCTCCCTCCCATCCTTCCACCACTTCCTTCATTCCACCACTTCCTTTCTTCTGCCACTTCCTTCCACCACTTCCCTCCGCCACTTCTGCCACTTTCTTCCTGCCCTCTTTTACTATTAAATAAAACACATGAAATTTTTGGCACCAACCTCAAACCTCCTTTGGTTTTAGTCCCATTTTTGGGGTATATTTTAAACCTTTCTGGTTCCAATCCATTTTATTCATAGAAGCTTATTTTCCCTTGCTCTTCTGTGTTTAATCGGTTCATAAGAAAGGTCTTTCTGAGTTTTCACTTTGTGAGTTCTTTTCCTGCTAAGCTTAAGGAATAATGTAACAATGTTTCTGCTGATCATTTTGTATTGTGGCTGGGAATTACAGTGTATTGAGAAGAAAGGACTTTTTCACTACACACAAGGACATTCAGAGATTTAGAGCATTACACTGGAGTGATATTATGTTCCTTTCTCATCTCAAGCAATCACAGTATGAAATATTATCCGTAAAGAAATCAAGCTCTGTCTAAAAATTAGATGCTGTTTCTACTTCCTTATTCCAGTGGGGAGTTCATTCTTCAACTACACTGCTCTGATGAAAACAAACTTTCATCTAATACCCAGACTAATTTTATTAATACCCATGTCATATCCATTTGTTCCTTTACCAACATTATCTTTTATTTTATATAGTCTTGGAAGATCTATTAAGAAAGAATAATGAGCCTGCAGTGTCTGATTCTTTCTCTCTTCTTCATGGATCAAAACTGTGTAGCCAGTTTCATATTTGAGACCAATTCCTCCTCCACCCCTAACTTCCACATAAGCAACTGATTGCAATTTTTTACTTATGAATCTGTGAATTGATCTGCTGATTCATAAAGAATTTTGATATAGAATTATGTCTAACCTTTTGGATTCACTGGAGTCTTGCAGCTTGCCTTGCTTTGTGGAAATACTTGTTTCTCTCTAGAAGCATTGTCTTATTGACTTTATCTTAGTATTCAAAATGAATCTCTTTATTGAAAAGGAAACAAAATGAACCTTTATTAAATTAGGCTTTGGATAGCCTTATTTATTAAAAGCCTTTTTATTTTTTCCCCTTGTTCTTCATTCTTCTAACAATTGAAGAAGATCAGCTAAAATATTGCCACTGCTACGGTTAGTTTTACATTAAGTAATTCTCTGTTTGACCCAAAACTTAATTTTATGTTTCTGTCCTTCATGATAGTCCTTTTGTTTCTCCTACATAAGGAGGCTTTGTTTGGTCTCAATGCCTTCTCCAAGATAATTTTGATAGCTGAATGTAGTTATGATATTTTCTGACAAATCCTTTTTTAGAATTTTTTCTCCTGAGAAGGTGAGAGGCCTCAGGATCAAAATGCAAACAATGGTTATCTGCTGCTGTGGAAGGCAACAGGTGGATCTGTGATTGGTGTCATGTGGTTGTTGCTAATTAATGGCCAATCACAGTCAGCTGGCTCGGACTGTCTCAGTCAGTCACAAGCCTTTGTGATCATTCTTGTACTATTCTTGCTAGCCTTCTGATTAAATCCTTTCTTCTATTCTTTTAGTATAGTTTTACTATAATATATATCATAAGTATTAAATCAAGCCTTCTGAAACATGGAGTCAACATTCTCATCTCTTCCCTCATCCTGGTACCCCTGCAAACACCATCAGCTGAATCAGTCCATGTACATTTTTCTTCTGTTTGTATTGTGTTTTCCAGCCAGAGTTTTGATCTCCCCTATATTTCCATCCAGCTAAGTCATACATTAATTTCTCTACTTAAATTAGATAAGCTAAAATTAATTTTAATTAATACTTAATTTCTGAAAACAAACACTTTTGAAATAAGCACCCCTTTAATTACAGCTAATTTTGTTTGATAGTTCATTTGTTGGTTGCAGCTGGTGTAGCTGCTCAATTTAAATTAAATGTATTTGGGGGACCTAATTGGACTAAGTTCTGTACTACAAGATTCATGATTATCTGAATTTAAAAAAATTATTGTTTATCTGAGAAGCTGGTTGTTCCCCATTAATGTTTAATTTCAGGTTAAAAAAGAGCATGATCAACAAATAAACATATCAGCTTCTATAACAAAAATTACTTGATCTGTAACAAATCACATTTTCTTTGTAAGTAATATACTCTCCCTCATACTATAAGGATTTTAACTGTCCTAGAATGTGTTACACAGATTTCTCCTGAATTCCACATCTGATGCATAAGTGTGTAGCTGACTTTCAGATTTACTCAGTAGCTATCACAATTCTGTCCTGAGATCTTCTCACCTACATAAATTTCACTGGTTTATAAGTTTATCTGTGCTGTTTCTTCAAGTCTAATACACATAACCATATACCAACAAAGTATTAATATAACCATATACCAACAAAGTATTAATATCAGTGATGTGATAATACCCTTTTGTGTTATCCAAACTGTTGCTCTGACTATAGTAGGCACTTTCATTTCTGCTCTGAACTTGGATGTATACTACTGGTTAAACATATTTTTATATTAACAGCAATGTTGTAATGTTCCAAGTTTCATATGACTCAGTATGAACTCTGATTTTGATTTTTTCTTTCAATATTGATGTATTTAATGGGAAATACAATTTCTATAGAAGTAATATAATTTCTGACCTTTTTCCCAATATAAAAATGAATTGATTCTAAAGGAGAAAATATCCTGTAAGTGGCATGGATATTTTCTGCCTCTAAATCATACTTTTTACTTCTTTCTTTTGATTACTTTCTAAATTGACGAATATTTTTACTCACATAAGATGAAATGGATGTGTGAAGAAAGAAAAATACAGATGTTATTAAGACTGATTAATTTTTAAAGCAACATTTCTGTGTATAAACAAGTAAATTGCAAAATACATTGTTCTCAAATTATGAGAAGGTATTTTGAAGTTCTTAAATCACATCTATAATTTTAAGAATTTTATGTTTATTCTTGTTGACTCTGTTTTGGTTGGACTCAGAAGTTCTTGTTGTACAATATTCTTCTGTTTGGAAGACGCAACCACATGGTACAGAAAAATAAATAGGAGAGAAACTACTAAAGTCAGCATGAACGCAGACAGATTTAAAACTAAGAGCAAATAAAAGTGTCTTACAGACCAGACAATGCAATCTGTAGAGATACTTCATAATTACTCTTCTAATTTAAGAAAATAATTGGTTTTCTTTTTCAGTCCAGAGACACTGAAAATAAGATTAGAATATGCATACGTGTATGTGTGAATAACATCAAGGATTCAAAACATTTATTTTTCTAAACTGAGGCATTTCTAAAGGTCTCTGTAATCCACTATATGCAAGATAACCCTACAAAAGTCTTATGTTTTATATTTCTGAAAGTCACTTGGAACAAAAAAATCCACTATGTCTCAGTAATTCTCTTGTCAGAGTGTGGTATGAAATATATTGGTCTTCAAAATTTTGCTTGGTCCACATGTTTTGTATATCAAGAGGTAGAAGGAAATGTGTAGATTTCAATAACTTTGAAAACCAATATTCCCCAGTGTAAGCCGACTGTCAGGCTGACAGGCATTGAATAAGCATGTTTACTTGTGGTATAACCCAGAAAAAGGTATCGCTTCGAAAGAAAATGAAGATGCATGAGGCATGAAAAGGATTATTACTGTTCAAATACTGTTGTAAGAATGGTTCAAGATGGCAACTTACTTTCTGCCATCCAGATTTAAGAAAGAAAGTGATTTTGCTATTATAAACTGCAAAAACTACATCATACTTAAAGAAGTTTCATAGCAAGTAATCAATCAAGATGTTCAGACTAATTTTCCTATTTAGAACTAAGATTATATATAGGTGGTTTTCTTGCATGAAAAAAAAATCACTGACAGTGTGCAAAGATAGAATTAACAATTTCAAAATTATTGTGCTGTGCTCATTCTGTTATCATATAGATGGCCCCTTTTTTTTACACAATCCAGTAAATTGCACAGACTACGCTGGCAGTGAGAGCTGCTGTAATGCTGCACATGTGGCCAAGGGAGACCATGGCTGCTATTGTTTTTTTCATTCCCCAGGTTGATTTCGTATTTCATATTGTAAGAATAATAAAAAAAAATATTTAAAAAAGCAAATCAAACATTCATAACAGATATTTCAGCTCATAATTGTAGCAACAGATATATTATAAATAATTTGTGACTTTGTTCCTCTGCCTACTAAAATTTATTTTAAAGGGCAAATAGAACCAAAGTTTTCTATAGAAAGTCATGCAGGAGGGCTTCTTCTCTATATTTGGAAGGTGACAAAACTAATAAATTAATTTTTTTACCTTTTTACTTGCATTCCATTTTCATTACCGTTTTGTTTGCATTTACTTTTCTCTTCTCTGGAAGAATTTTAGGACTATTTTTAAAAAGTATTCTAAATTCTGTAGCTGAGATACATTTGTGCACAAGTGTTCTGAAGTCATGTGGATGGAATGGTGTAGTGGTGAATATAGTGGTGCTGAATTAGCAGTTGTACATCAGAATCTTAGAGTATTTTCCAACATAAATAATTCTATAGTTCTATATTAATATGTAATTAATTTAGTATACTTATTACTCACTTGTTTTATTCTTGTAATTAAAAAATACATGGGATTTTTTTTCACCAAGCGAGCTAATAAGTGGCAGTATTAAGTCTATGGAATAATTTATTAATTCTTTCTTTTTTTCCTCAGTATTTACTAATTGAATTTCAGTTGTTTGTTCTAGATCACAGAAGTGAGATACTGAAGTGAAATCCTGTGATTCTCTGTTAATAGGAAATTACATTTCCTTCAAGATCATTGACCACACTGTTATGTACCCAAAAAAGTCAATTAGTCTCCTTTATTATTTAGTTGTGCAATGATTATGCTGTAGATCCCTGTCCTTGACTGCATTCTTTACCTTATTGCATAGCTTCATTGATGACAATTATTATCTAGTAAAATTCACATGAATCCATGTGAATTTTTGGATTCATGGATTACATCCTTCAGTCTTGTTAAAAATCAAAACCAAGCACACAAACAAACAAAAACACAAACTCCCCCAAAACAACAAAAAAGCAAAAGATCTCACATCACAATAATAACAAAATAATAATGAAAAAGATGTCGTAAATTACATTACATTCTTATATATGTATATATGAATATATATATATATATGTATATATATAATAATAAATTACACGCCTATAAATTACATGCCTATAAATTCACCTGGTTTGTTCTTGTTTGTTCTTTAACAGTTCTAAGACATTTGCTATCTTGCCTAATCTATGCCATGATTTTACTCATAATTTGCATATGCAATTGCACAGGTCAAGTTCAATTCTCATCACCTCCTCTTGGAGACCTTCTTGCTTTCTGATGATTCTTGTTGTGGAATTAGGGCTGCTGATTTATGTGACCTAGAATTGCTCCAATCTTGGCTTCTGAAAGATACTTAAAGTATACCATAGAGTTGTCATTTTTGATAAATTTGAGTACTTCATGTGATCATCCAATTTTAACTCTTTTCTCCATCACAGGCCTACTTGGAGTTCATTCTTTCTGTTCCTTCTTAGAAGATCGTAATGCTGATTTCCAGCATTGTCCTTCTTCTTTTTTTGTTTTAAATCTTCCTTTGAATGATGATCAACTGAAAACACTGACTCTGAGGAAAATATAGAAAGCACGAAAAAGGTTGAGAAGTTTTAATTATACTGACTGCCAAAACTCACAAACTGTTTGCTGCAGCTTTATAAGTTGTTTAGCATAATGAAGAACAGATCAATAGCCAAGAAGAATCGGTCCATGGAATCCACTAGCCATGGAATGTATTACTGTGACTTTGTTTACTTGCTCATTTTAACAAAGAAAAGGTGTTGATTGTTTAAAAAATATGTATTTGTGATCATTCCTGTTGAATTCTAAAATACTACAACAAATCAAAATTTATTTTGCCTAATAAAGTGTTGCCAGATAGTAAATGTCATGTAACAATTTAATTTTCCATTGTTGTTAATTAAGTGCTAGCAGATCAGGTCTCTCTATGCATACAATTATAATTTCTTACCATTTTATGTTTTATTATCATCACAGTTGATACTGTGATTTATGAATATATTTTCACCTTAGTCATCAAATATTATTTTTCCTTCCAATAAATTTAGAAAATCTATTGTTTGTCACATTATACTAATGAGAATTCCATATGCATTGTTTGAAGAATAAAAATGTATGGAAGTATTTTAGTTCTTCAGATTTTTAAGTTTCTTTCTGACTGGAGAAAAATAGACAACTTTACTTATATGCATTCAACCTAGTTATCAATCTCAATAACTTTAAACAATGGTAAAAATCAAAAATGTGTAAGGAATTTATCTTTCTCATTTCTTCAGACTATGACCAGAAACCTTCTGTCTTGGTCAAACAAAGAAACAAAGGTTTGCTTCCTAGTGATTTAAATGCATCATAGGGACATGCACATCTTTGGTTGGAAGTTCTAGAAACAAGAATGCTGTTAATAAAGCAAGAAAGAATTTATACTATTTTATTTGATTACTTCACTTTGGTTTTTATGCCTTTCCTAAGAGGTTTTTTATTTTGATAGCATGTTTTTCTTTGCAACAAATGCTAAAAGGTGTTTCAAAACTAAAGTGTTGCTTTTACATTAAGAGAGGAAAAAAAATTCATAGAAATAGGAACCATTTCCAAATTCAGGGTTAACAAATTCATCTTACATATATATAAGGTCTCCCATCTCCATGGATACTAAAATCTCCTGCTAAGACCAGAATTCCTCTGTTGAGAGTGCAGTCTAATAGCTGATGCTTTAGCCTTCACTGTATAGCCCCTTCCACTGAAGTAAGAACTTTGCCAATAATGAGGCTGCTTGCAAAGTAAATTATCTCTTGGATGCAAAAAAAGTTATTAAAATATTGCTGAATCTAACCAACTATATTAAATTTATTATAGAAATCACATATGAAAATGCTTGTGTTTATTTTTGTACTAAATTGTCCCTCATAGCAGCTAAGCAAAGACAGTGGGAATTTGGTACTACTCATTTAAAACAATTTCAAAGGTTAACTGGAGGAAAAAATCTCAATTTCTTTTGTGAGAAATTATAGAAGAACTTAGGCAAGTATGTTGGCATTGGAACTGGAATCTGTCATGAATACTAAATTCTAGCTCTGATTTTATAGTAAATTTCAAAACACCTTAATGCTTAAGTGTGTCCCCCAAGTCTGTACATTTTGTACAGGCCTTTCCTGACACATGAATGACTTTCTTTTCAAAGACAGTAACTGTAAAAACTATCCAAGTCATGTAAAAAGTAAAATTTTGTACTTGAAACATATCCATATGAGAAAATGCAAACAAAATTTAAGAAGTATGTGGAATATATTTTTCTGATTTTGCTTTTATCCTGTCTCTATGAAGTTCCTTTATAGAGACAGACTTCTAGAATTAAAAAAAAAAACAATCTCTTTTAATTACCCACTACCACAAATAATATAGCACATATGAAATAGAATCCCCTTTCTTAATGAAGATTGCCAATATTATCCTGGACTAGGAATTTTTCAAGAGCATTCATCACCTTCAATCTATGGACTTTTGGTTTGACAACTGTGTTTATAGTGAAAATTTCATGAAAGTAATGAAATATCATGCTTATTCTTCATGTAATTAACTGTAAATTTGTTCCTTCAAATTCTTCCCTTAACTTATGTAGCAAGTGCTTTCTAATAATTTTCTTACATGAACAGGAATTTTAAGAGAGCAGTTTAATAAGCATATGAAGTGTTTCAACATACTAAGATACATTTTTGAGCTTAGTTCCTTTTACTAAGCCAAAGCAATCAAAGAGAAAAAAAAAACCTATTAAATTGGAAAAAGTACTTATATTAAGAGAATTTCAGGACACTATTGTCCTGAAACACAACATAAAATACTTCAGCACAAGCAAAATCTATGCTGCTAAAGAATGGAAGAGTTTCATATTGGTAAATAACTGGATAATTTGTCCCACCTTAGACAATTTTATCTACTTTTAAATAATCTTACATTAAAAAAAAAAGTATGCAAACTGCCCAATTTCTTTTGGGGAGCTAAAGTATGATGTTCATTCCACAAGCTATTGTGCATCAGTGCTACCAGATCTGCTGGGCTGAAATCTATTTAACTCAGATTTCAGTGCAGAGAAAAACCCCAATTTGTTTTGCTAGTTCTGTCTGCTTGAATTAGTCTGTCTTCCTGTGGGAAGTCTATTGTCACCAAAAAATAAAGCGGTGAAAATGGACATGTAATATTTTGGCATATCCCTAGAATACCAGGAGACTGAGCATTTAGGAAACAGTTTTCTTGCCACTTGTCCAGTGGCTGAATTACTATACTTTTTTAAAGTTGCTGCAAAAACTTTACAGACAGAAGAGCAAGACAGAGTTTTAAAGATGCAGGCTGAAGTTAGAAGACTAGTTTCCAGAAACTTTTATTGATTATGTATTATTATATACTTTTCAATTAAAGGATGCTGGAAATGCAGGTCAGATTTCTTACTACTGTAATGTCATTTTGCCATACAAGCACTTTGTTCTTCATAGGCTTCCCTGAAGACAAAGGAAAGTAAGTAAAATGATTAAAAAAAAAAAAAAACACAAAGAAGAATCAAACACAAAAATCAGCAGAAAAAGCAAACAAACAAGCAAAACCTGGATATAATCACCTTTGCAAAGCATAAAAGTTCCGTAAAAATCACAGGTTTGTTTTTTCCCCCCAGTTAACCTTTGAAATTGTTTTAAATGAGCAGTACCAAATTCCCACTGTCTCTGCTTAGCTGCTATGAGGGGTAATTTAGTACAAAAATAAACAGAAGCATTTTCATATGTGATTTCTATAATAAAAATAGGACACTCATTCATTTAAATTAGTATAGTAATAAGGTGTAGTATAGTAATGCCTACTCTATATCCTGCAAAATATACTGTACCCCACAGTACATGTTTCTCTATGTTTCTCAGAGCCATTGACTGACATTACGCACACTTCTGAACACAGGTCTAGGAATGAATCATTGCTTACATGGAGGCTGTGATCTGCTTTTATAAATCCTGCCAGAATGTATTCCCACATCAACTTAAAAGGCCTGGGTCAATACTGTATTATTTCCCTATCAGTTTGTCATCTAATTTAACAAAATTTTTGCTTATTTCTTGGTCTTTCTTATAAGCTTGACCTTTATTCTCACAAGTAAGAAAGTTTTGACTGTAAATAGAGCTGCGAAACACTAAATTGAAAACAAAGTAATAAAAATATGACATAAACACTACATAGTAACATTGTAGATACTAGAGTATTCAGAAAACATCAAATGTGTAAAACATATTTTACTGCAAACTTTATTATTTTATGCTTAATAAATCCTATATTCTGCTTTCTGACAAAAAATTTCAATCTTAAAATAATTTATAAAATGACAATTTAAACATCATACTCTGAGTTAAAAAACCAAACCAAAACAAACATAAAGTTACATTATTGTAAACAATACATTCAAAAAAATCCACTTTGACTCTTGTACACTTTGTTCACAGCACCATACTGACATTTGCAGTATATCAGGCTTCCTGTTTCATAAATATAAATTTTGTAATAGATGTAGTTCTTCTGCCTTTTTCTATAATCTAAACTAAACTAAACTAATCTAAACTAAACTTGAACTTCTGACTTTGAAAGAAAAAACTAACATAGCAGAAATGTCTGCACAGATTTAAAGACTAGGCAAATTCTCAATATCTCAGAGACAGTCTACCCAGTGATATAAATATGAAGGATTTTGCGTAGCATTGTAAACTTAGTCTTTTCATCTCAGTTTAAATCCATTTCAATCAGCATTTTAACAGAAATTACTGAACTGGAGAAGAATTCCTAAGGCCATCACGTCCTATTGCCTTCAAAACAATTAAAAAATAAAACATTTTCCAGAAAAACAGATAGCCTTTGTGCATCAAATGAACAGAAATGTTCTTCAGCACATTTGGAGTTCAGATCATGTCAGACCTCTGGTATTTTTCATACCATAATCCCCATCTTCATTCTACTGATGATTTCCAGGCTAATTGTATCAATGCTTAAATCATTCTGTATTTCCTTTTCTAACATTGTCTTTAATTAAATAACCTGGCATTTGTACTATTGTATGTAATTAGATTTGTTTCCTCTTGTATATCAATGTTGTAGTTTATTCTCTTTCCCCCTTCATCTCAGGTCTCATTCTACTTCCATGGCTTTGCTTATTTATTCCTTCAAAATATCATTCCAGTGTTCTCCAGTTCTTAAATCACAGAATCATTTACCCTGAAAAAATCTTCAATGTCTTTACTACCATCCTAACACAGTACCACCAAAATATATCTCTAAGTGCCATATTTACGTGTCTTTTAAATACCTCCAGAGATGGCACCTCCATCATTTCCCTTGGCCACCAGTTCCTATGCTTGGCTACACTTCCTTAAATGTATTATTTAATTATAAATTGTATTATTCAGTTGTTATTGTAATTGTCTTATTAAATGAATAATTGTATAATTCAATTATAAAATACAAAGCATTATTGGGACCTATTCTGAAGGCTTTATTAAAATTCTGTGCCTCTGAATCTGAGGACAGTATATAAAAGAGAGGGTTTTTTTTTCTGTTTTTCACTGATGTATCCCAGATCTCTAAATCCTTAAGTCAGGAAATGGATGTCTCATCCATGTTGTCATTCAGACCACACATTGTCAAGTGCTTGTTTATGTATATCTCACCATAATTCCAGAAAGGTCGCATGATTTGATTTTCCTATATGTGTTAGGAGTTTCTTGTACTGATTGTCTATGGTTTTTTTTTTTTTTTTAATAGAACATGTTAGCACAATTATTTCCGTAATTAGAAAGCTGAGAGAGAATTTTGACTGAGCAAGTATGAGAAAGAATGGCAGGACTGTATTTTCTCAGAATATAATAAATAGCATAATGCATACCTGATAATAACACCTCACCTTCAGGTTCCAAGCAGCACCTGCTCAAACCAGTTGTGTACTCTGACGAAGACAAGTTTACTTTTCAAAGTCAATGATTGATTTGTTTTCTGTCATGTGAATATTCTCTCAAACTGTAAATATTAGGTAATTTTAGAGGATTTTTTGTAAGGATCCATAAAATAACACTTGTAGTATAGTGACAATAAATATTAAAATACAAGGTAGAGCCTCACTTTCTCATCCTTATTCCGTTTTAGAGACACAGAGGAGAGAGGAAGAGGAATAAATGGGAAATTCAGGGGAAATTTTTTGCTGGATAATTCCCAGTATGATGAAAGATTTTTTGGGAAGAATGATGATAGGCGGTACACATTGAAGCAGTTCCGTGGCTACCATAAGAAAGTGGAGCAGTAGGGTTCAGAGACCATTGGCTAAACAGCAGAGTTTCTTTGTCCCTTTACTTCTTCTGTGTACAGACCTCTAGCATGCCATATGAATCTTATTAACGAAGGTTTTGGCTGAAGCTCAGTGGTGGTCCTCAGTTAAAATATCCTGTTTGACAACCTTCTGCTTTCTTATTTATTTTTTATACTAATAATACCAATACCAATACCAATATCAATACTACTACTACTACTACTACTACTACTACTACTACTACTACTACTGATGTTCATTATCTAATTTCACAACTTCCAGACTGTGAATTTAGTATAATAGTGGTCCTAAATTCCTCTTGTGAAAAGGCCACCAGGATATGGACCAGCTGTACCCTTCTGCTGGAAGTGAGTTTACATCTCTGTTCAGAAGGATGAACTTCCAAGCCTTACATTTTGCTTTTTCTCTCATTTTTTTTTTCTTCTTCTGATTTCCTTTTTCAAAATGCAGAGAATCTAAAATGTCTGTATTTTTACTTTGGAAATAAATACATTCATTTAAAAAATAAAAAAATCACTTGCTCAGGCAGCTTTGTGCCCTAATTTCTAATGATATTGAAACCTTTTTTAAAAAAATAGGAGTGCCTCTGCCCAAAAAGACAAGAACACCAGCCAGAAATCAGTCTTAAAGGATTTATCTTGTATTCATACAAGGATGACATGAACTACAGCTGTGGCTGCAGAATCCCTCAAGAACATTCTCAGGTCTTCGATCAAATGGGCAAAAGCTTGAAGGTCATTTCTAGCTCCCTTCTGTGTCTCAAGTGTGCCTTCAGACTTGCATAAAGTTTTCTTACATTCTTCACTCTGCACACTAGAGGTATAACAACTTTTTTGCAACCTTGTACTGTTCTCAGTGCCCTGACCACCTATGCTGAGCAATAAGGGAATGAAATTGAAGAAGCTTTTTGGCTTTTATAGCTTATTGATTTTTGTATTTTCAGATGTATTAGAGCAATTTTTCAAATGTATCCGCCTTACCTTGATATCTTGAGTGTGGAGAGAGGATTTCACATTTATTAGCTTTGCTTTGCTGAAAAAAAAATGCAGCAGTAGAAGTACTTTTGTGTTGTCTCAGAGATATAAATGGTTTTGGTATTAAAAAAAAAATCAATTCTCAGAATAAAATCCAAAGCTTGTGTGCAAGTGTTACATAAAAAGCAGACAATAAGGAATGTGCTTTCCCAAGTAGGTAACAAAGATGGGTTTTAAAGCTGCAGTCCTGAATTGCAGTTGAACTCAATGAAGCTCAATACTTCCCAAATAGGAAGGTTCTATCTTAATGGAGAGCATATAATACAATAAATACCTTTCTCATTATCTCTGATCAACCATGACAGCATCAGAAAATGAATGCAAGAGAAAAGACTGCTTCCACAGGAGCACTATTTTCTCAGATCAGAGACAATAAAATTATGTGTGAGCTGTTTCATTAGGTGATTTGAATTTTTAAACAGTATAAATAGGAAATTCTATACTGAAACAAAAGTATACCGCAAATAGCCCAAGAAGTGAAAGGAATAGAGCTGTGCTGGTCTTTCAATTGTATCATATTTATTTCTCCCATAGAATTCATATCTATTAATAATTGTCACTACATTCATTCAGCTGTAATGATCTGTTTTATCCCATTTTACATGACTTTCATCACCTCCAACTGCTGCATATGCAAATGCTTTTGGCTCTTTACTTCTTTGTAGGTTTTTTCTTCTCAGACTAGAAATGTATACTTTGAATAATTTAAATACATCACATATGAGGGCTCTTTTTCATAAACTCTCCTCCTCAAGAGAGGAGCAGGAAAAGCAAATCTGTAATTTCCATTCCGTAACACTTATTTTTGCAGTATGCAATTTATCTCTAGAAAAAAAAGAATAAGCTCCAACTGTACTTCTGGGGCTGAAGTGGCACTCTGACTATGCTTTTCTGTCTAGGCAAATACAATAGAAAGAGAATATCTTTAAAGAGTGATTTCAGCAAACTGTTTTAACATTAAATTATTACAGATAAGAAAATGAAGGCTTTATATTATCATGTTTCTAAGTCTTTTTCTGATGGGTCAGCAATTGAGGCATGTTAAATGTTCCGTTTATGAATGCCCATGTAGTAAATCCTTATTAGACAGTGTAATTTCAAAAGCATCTTATTCTTCCTTGTGTTTTCATATTTTGTGTATCTGACTTGTCGTACTTCTGACTGAAACTCTAAGTAAAATTTTCTGAGTAGTTACACCAGCTCATGGGCAAATACTATCTACATGCACATTTATCTAGTAAGACTATGATCTATGATATGTAAATGCAAAATGTAAACATAGTTTAGAATGTAAAATATTTCTGCATTTTATACGAGAGATCATAAAACATTTTGTAAGTACATTCATGACAAGGTCATATTGTATCCTCTGAAGAAATGGCTTTAAAGCAGATAAGTTTTTTCATTTTTCTGATTCTCATTGGAAGTGTATAACACCTCCATGCCTTTCATTATCTGCAGAAAGTCTGTAGCTAACAGCTACAATGACCATGTACCATCACTACTCCAGAAGAAAAGCTGATACTGCATATTATGAAGGACTTCCTTTCACTAAGTAGAGTAACTACTGGAAAGAAAACAGGGGGTAATATGTAGTAGGTAAATAGGCATTTGCCACCCCAGCAGAATTCCAAGATCTGAGTCAGGTTTCTTGTTTTCTGTGGAAATATACAGGAAGGGTTATGTTTCTGAATATGGAACAAAAATAATATTTGTATATTGAGCAGGTTTAACCTGAAATAAACAATATGAAATATTGTCAAAAATCTGTATCTTAGAACAAGCACATGTCAGAAATTAAGCTGTCTCTGTGCATTCTTAATTTTGAAAAAATTGGTGGTAGCTACATGACTAAGCCTTTTGGGGAGAGCACTGCAGTGGGAAGAAACAAATTTGTGTAGCACATCCTTCAAATGAAGTAGAGACAAGAAACAGCTGAAATTGCTTATTATACTCACAAACACAGCATCGAAAACAGGTCTCTGAGGAAAAGACCTTGAGGTCTAAGGCAGTGAGGCTTTATTTGAATCTTTTACTTTCCCAGAGAAAGCCGAAGTGTTTGGGGTCTTTCTATGAAATTTGAACTAATTTTTTTGTCTGTGTTATATTGGCTTTTTGTTTTTGTTTTTGTTTTTTTTTTTTTTAATTTGTTGGAAATATTTAAAGATATTTTAGTTTAGAATGGCAATGAAGAAGAGAAAAGGAATATTGGCCCTTTTACATGAAACAATAAAGAAGGAAAACCATAACAAAATCCATTCTGGAAATGAAGAATCCTCTCTGCAGCCTCCGTGGAACAATGACTAAGAAAAAAATAATAAATCGAAGAAAAAATTGTTCAGTACGCCTTTGATCCTATAGTTTCAAAGGTGTAGAATAATGGCGGGTTTTTTGTTACTTTTTGGAAAACTTTTTGGATTTGAGGTGGTTATTTAGGTTTTATTTATTTGGGTTTTTCTTTTCTTGTGTTTAGTATGAGAAAAGAAATAAATATATTCAAAAAACTTCAATAAATTTAGGAAAGGAAGGAGGAGACTACCCTTTTACTAAGAAATCTGACCTCCAACTATGACCTAAGGCTATTGTATTTACCTCCTTTGCCTCTAGAATCCTCTGACTAAGGTCTTAGACTTTCAAAACTGAATAAGGGATAAAACCATTGTACATTAATGAGCTAAATTCTTAATGTAATAATATTTACTAAGATATACCTTAGCGCAGGAAGGTTGCATCTGTTCACTAACTTTGCAAAATATGCAGTGAATGCCAATAAGAAAGACTGATACTAATAAAGAAAAAAAGGAACCTCTTAAAATCATTATTTTTCTTTATTAACAAGTTGCACTGCTTAGTTGTATATATATATATATATATATATTTATATATTATTTATTATTTAAATAAAATTTAAATAAAATAAATAAAATAAATTTAAATAAAATTGAGTTCTTGCAGATTGACACCTCAGTATCTAAAAGGTACTCAGATTTTTTTAATGAGTTATATTAGAAGGAAATTGTGAAGATAGGTGAATGCTTTGTTAGTGAATCAATAGAATTTTGTGTCTGCATTTTAATAACCTAGTTTTATGACCTGCTCTTCCCTGCTAGCCTGATTGTTTCAACTATACAATATTCAAACTTGCAAACATTTTATTTATACACAAATATGGTTTTCATTAATGATTCTATACAGACTTTGTACCATATTTATGATCCTTATTTAATGGTCAAATAATGTTTCAGAGGGAGCAAAAAGTTGGTTACTTTTTTTATCATGTTTCTTTCTTCCTTCCTTATTTATTTCTTGTATAAGAAAAGGGGCAAGCAAAGGAAGACTCTTTGGAGCATAATATTTTTATTAGTCTGCAATAGATGTGGTAATACAGCATACTGAAATCATTGTGAATCATATATAAAACTGTTTGTTTCATTTATGAAGAAAGTTATGTTGAAATAGAGTGGGAGGAAGGAAGGAAGTGGCAGAAGGAAGTGGTGGAAGGAAGTGGCAGAAGTGGCGGAAGGAAGGGTGGAAGGGAGGAAGTGGCAGAAGGAAGGAAGTGACGGAAGGAAGTGGCGGAAGTGGCAGAAGGAAGGAAATTTAACATCAAGAAGTCATGGAGTCTACAACTCTGAAGTGGACTGGAAGTCACCTTTTTATTTATTCACACTGCTAATTCTGTGCAGCAGATATGCATTCAACCAAATGAATCGGATCACATATTTTCTCTCACTCTCGGATTAAATAGATATTAATAATGAGTTCTATTATTAAAGGAAAAAGGCTTTAAAAATTATTATTTGAAACTTTGAAATTTCAGATTTCTTTGAAATTTTCAAAGGGAATTTCCAAAAAATATCAGTTTTAATCAACACTTTTTCTTGTTTTTTTTATGAAGTCTAAAATTATTGTTGACTCTGATAACATTTTAGTGTAATTTTAGATCATCTTTTCATAATAATATTTTAATTTTGTAATTCTGTAAGGTGAAATAACATCTCAGTTTTATAGACATATACATCTACCTAGATACACATTGAAGTGGAATACTTTTATATGGAAATATTAAATCTTATGGCAAATATATTTTTTCCTGATTTGCTGGTTTTCACCAAGATAGCACAGAAAAGAAATATTAGAAATGAGTGAGTTCTTCACAGTGTACCATGAACCCCTTCAGTCATCAACCACTAAAGCACAGTCAGTCTGGCAGGCAACACAGCTTAGTAAATTGATAATCTTAACTGATGGTTGAACTAAAATCCTTTTTTTATGCATCGAAGCATGAAGTCAGGTAAAGTTATCAATCTATATTTACTTGTTGCTTCTATGGAGTAAATAAGCTGTCATTCAAAATAAGATTTTGAATCTAGTTGATTTATCAACCCATAATGAGAATAGCTAAATATTCTCAAAGCTGAAGAAATTATAATATTCATTTCAGGTTTTTAAAGATAAATTTAAAGTTCAAGGTCATAACTTCATGAAGTAGCTGACAACATCATCCAGTGTTTTTGGCTGTTCCTGAAATTGAATCTTTTAGATATAGAATTTGGCCTGAACTTCTCAGTGTATCATCTCTGAGTCTAGTTAATATAAAAGAAACACTCTATTAAAATATTAGGCACATTTTACTTCTCCCCCAAAATGAACTAGAGGATAATAAAAGAGAAAAAAAAAGGAGAATGGAATGGTCATATTAAAAATGATTTATGGTTTTAAATAATTCTGGTTTGTTTATCAATTTCAGTTTTCAGGTAGTAGGATTCTAACCTATTCATTAGTTGTTCTAGTTTTTTTATTACCATTAATGTTTTCAATTGTTTTAAACTATCAGAGCTCAAACATAAAAGGGTAGAATGCATATAAAAGCACTGCCCTTAACAACTAAGTATGAACAATAAAATCCTTGGATTTTATTGTTCATGTCATAATTGTAATGATTTTAATTTTGACTGTTAATCAAATATTAAGAAAAAATGCCACAGTTACCTAGAATACTATAAGACAAAGAAGACAAAGTCATTCAAATATGAAAGCACAAGAAAGTGCTTTCCTGGATTTCCTTGTTATCTAAACTGAAACTTCTATGAGGAAGATTTAGGAAGCTGTTTCTAGGAATTTGCTTCGAAAAGGCTGGATATTTTTCCTCCTGAAGCTGTGAATTTTCTGTCTGAAATCCTTTGTCCTATAAGCAAATTCACTAGCTGTTATAGATATTAGGATATTTTATTTTTCACAATGGCAAACTAGCAGACATTAACCACTAGGGACACTGGAAAAACTTTTGATTTCCTATTTAATTTTCCAGCTTTTATGCTGAAAAAGAATTGGGATTCAGATTATTTATTCATGTTAATCCACAAAAAATGCCAAATTACCAATACTTTTTTGCCAGTCAACTTTCGTTTTAAAACAAAGCAACTGAGACTGTGAGAATGTCAGCTGAAACATTGTGTAGACTAATTGTGTAAACCAATACACCTAAAAGATTATTCTCTTTTTGTTACTAAATGAGGTTTAATCGGACGTTCAATTCACATCATTAATTCTTCACATTATTCTATTACTATGAAGGTGAAAAATAAATTTTTCTGGTTTTGTTCCACTTCTGTTTCATTCATATCTGCATTAATTATTTGCTGGATCATTAGAAATTCATGGTGTTGTTGATGGTCTGCAAAAATAGTTGAACTATGCATAATATAAGGACTTCTGATATGCTAGACAAAGCCAGTACTTCCTGATTTCATCCTCAGTGATGCTAGAAATAAATTCAGGTGACAAGATCTTCAATTACTACCTAAAACACCTTCCTCATACAAGAACTACCTACCAGCCTCTTGACAGAAATTTCAGTAGAGACAAAAAATAAAGTAATCAAAAAAGGAAAGTGCAGGAATGAGAAAATGTGGGTTTGTCTTCTTTCATTTATGGTTTTCGTGAAAACTAGAATTTTTTTTTTGTCTTAGTATTTCATTAGGAGATGAAATTGAGATCACACTTGAAGGAGAGGATGTCATCCACAGGGATCTGGACAACTTTGAGAAGTGGGTCTATGGGAATATCATGAGATTTAACAAGACCAGGCACTGGTGCTACACCTCCATCTTTGTCTTTTCTTCAGCTTCTGTTTCAACTAACTGTTTTTATACAAATGTCCTCTAAAAGAAAAACATTAGAGACAACTGGTCTTGACAGATGATTCAGTGAAGGACTGACTAAGTTGTATTAAGCTGTCTGTTTCAAGTCTTGCAATATCAGTCTTCCACAATCAGGAATTCCATCTAAATATAAAACCAGTATTATTTGCCTTATAATTGATTTGATCCAAATACAAAACCAGTATTATTTACCACATAAACACCCTCAATGGATGACAGCATATTTACAGAAACAGATTTTGAACTTTACATCTCATTAGAGTGCTCACTCAATTAATTTAGATTCTCAGATATGATACCTTTTTTTTATCATTTCTTGGTAAGAATGTAATATGAACCTTCCTAATTTTCACATTATGTGGTGGTTTGACCAGGAAGGAGTGGGAATTCTGGGATGCTGTGGTCAAACCAATGGGTGTTTGGAGTTTGATACTGACACCTGGTGTAGCCAGTGGGGTTTGGACACACCTCCGAGAATACACAGGGGTTAAAAGCAGGGCTCTGGGCCTGGGAGGCTCTCTTGGGACGTCGCGGCGAAGAGTTCAGATCTCCCCCCCACGTCCAGCCGCTGCTGCTGGGCGGGGGAGGGGCAGCCACGTGGTAGGCCCTGGGCCTGGACAGAGATGGGAGGTGAGGAGGCCTTCGAGGATGGAAGGGTGGAAGACCCCAGGGAGTCAGCCCTCGGGTAGCCATTCCCCCCCCCCCCCCCCGGAGGGAGAGAGAGGAGAGCCGGCGTCACCGAATGTGATAGCAGCCGGCCAGGAGGAGAAGGGGGGGAAGAGTGCCCGGCCGGAGCGGCAGCGTGTGGGCAGCGTGTGTGGGAGTGCCGCAGCTCCGGGACAGAGACTGAAAGTTTTAACCCCTTTCTTTCATGATTGGGGCCTTGCAAAAATGCTAATCCTCCTCGAAGCTGAATAAGAAGGGAGATAAGAGATGAGATGAGACAAGGGCCTGGCCCGAAGAACGTGGAGATGATTGAATGGGGAGAGATGATTTGGAGTGGCCTTTTGGCTGGACTTTTCTTGTGGCCATGGACTCAGTTGTTCCTGTGACACAGAGACTGCACTTAGGGGGAAGCAGTGGCTCAGAACCAGGAGGGTTCATGGTGAGGACCCCCCGGCCCCAGGGGGTTGGAAAAATATGGGGGGGACAGATGTCCCAAAGCAGAGACTGTGCCTTTTTGGAGTGAGACAAGGCATCCTTGAAAGACAACCCTAAAAGCAGCTCTGGCCATGCACGGTGGTGAGAGCACTGGGCATGGAAGGAAGATGTCACAAGCGGCAAAAGGACTTTTTTTCCGGGCGGTGCCGAAGTGACAGGGAAGCACACGAGGTTTCAGTGTGTTTCCAGGGGAAGCCTATGGAACAAGAAGGACTCCTTTCCTCTTCATGAACTGAAGTTTGAGTATACTAAAGTGTGGTGCCAGGCTGGGCAGTGATTTGGGAGAATGTATCGGATTGGGAAAGTCAGGTAGTGGGGAGGAGGAAAGTGGTTTTTGTAAGGTTTTCAATTTTTTTTTCTTTTCCTTATAGTTTTTCCCTATTTCCCTGTAGTTTAGGTAATAAAGTGTTCTTTATGTTTAAGCTAAAGTCTGTTTTGCTTATTCCTGGTCACATCTCACAGCAGACACCAGGGTGAGGGCATTTTCATGGGGGGCACTGGCTCTGTGCCAGGCTCAAACCATGACACATTAATACAGAGGAAATAAATTTTTATAGAATACTGCTGTTGCTTTTTCATAACTAATAATAAAAGTTGTTGGGAACACAGACTAGCTAAATCTATTAGGTTTCTTTATTTGTTTGCTAGGTATATTAAGAACACATATGATCCTGGATTAGGATCGTTATATTTAGGCACTCTCACAGTTGATGTTGTGCATCAAGACAGGGAAACAAGTTCAGAAAAACTCCATTACCATATCAGATGATGAAATGTGCATTAAACAAGGACAGGATGGTGCTGTGCACTTATTTTCCTCTTCTTGATGCCATTATCTACTGCCTCCTTAAGCAATTCAATTTTACATCTCTAGTTGACCTTGGAGAATGAAAAACATACAACTTCAACATTAGCCTTACCTATCTGATGAGTTCCATTAGTTGACCTTTACTGCTTTTACTGATCGCTATAGATTATATTTTTGTTGATTTTCTTTCTGTCATACTCCCCATTTAATAATATTACCTCTTACCAAATAAGGAGGGAAGGCAAATTCCATCTTAAGGATCCATCAAAAATCTAAATCTAAGTCTAAATAAAAGTTTAATGTCCTTAAATCTAATAAATAATGTTATTAGACTCCCAAATTAATTCTCAATTTCAGATGAACTCAGTATATTTCATAGCTAATCTGTGAAATAGACTATATACAGTTCTAACTCTCTGGAGTAGGTAAATTATATGTTTTGTGTGTTTATTCTTAAGTTGACCTCAAACTTTTAAACTTATAGTATGATATTTTTTCCCATGACCATAGGCTTGTATCTTATACAACTCATATATTAACAATATATGACACAATCACAAAACTAAAATTAATCTCATTAGTTTTAATGAGACATTAAGACTTAATGATGAATCACTGATATACCTTTAAATGCCAAATCTAATCTTTCCTTCCTTACTAGTGCAATTGTTTGGAACACTGTGTTTCAATGTGAATATATTTAAAGTCTATTTCTTCTCAGAGTTTTAAAATAGGTGTAATTAACTTTTTTGAAGTTACTTCAAGGCTTCTTCTACCTACTGGAATGGAAAGTAGGGCTCCTGAAGTTGTGGAAAGAGATGGCGTATGACTCTACAAGCTGGGAAGTGTAATCAGCCACTTCATAACCAGTTAGTTTCTGTGATACTTCCTTTTCCCATGATTCCCAAACCAACAGTTTTCAACTAGTTCAAATTTAATAATTAAGTAAAATTTATTTCAATATTATCAAAACCTTAGTAAATGGGTCTCAAAAATTAAGGACTATGTGGGGGTTTTATTGCTTTTTGCATGGTGATCTCAAGAAGATGAATTTTGAAGTTATGTGGTTTTTTTAAAGGGATATTATTTCTCAGTGATACAAAATTATCCATTCCAGTGTGGGTACTCTGTATTTTGGAAATTATGAATGCTATCTAGAAAATAAAGTTCAGTGCAGAAGAATGGCAATAAACCAGAACTACTGTAAATGCTGCAAAATGTATTCAATATGTATTGAATTTTCCATCAAATTTTGTCAAATTATTAAAGAATTTAATCATCCTAATTTACACAATTCCTCATGACAGAGAAAAGAGTTGTTAATACTTTTGTTCAAACTAAAGAACAACTTCAAATTTTGCTAAAACTGTGTCTGAGAAGATAACAGTGTAACATGCACTTCCATGTGTCATTTTGGTAGCCAGAACTATTTATTTCATACTAGACTAAAAAGTGAAAATAATATCACTCTCCTTCCTGAACTATCATCTCTGAACACGATGGTCTTCTATTTTACACTGTTTTTTCTCTCTTTATATAAAAAGCTGCATATGAATTTCACTTTATTTTATAGTAAGGCCAGATAGAAATTTATCAAGTAGTCAACTAGAAATTTGGTTCCTTTTATTGCCTTAATTACCAGACATATTTTGACAACATTCAGGAATTAATGCATAAAAGATTTTGATTGTTTCACTTGTTCTACTTATGTAAGTTTGTTTTACTAATCTTTTCATATGAAACTTAAAAGCTCACACCTTCATTAATAAATTAAACCCCTAAGCAAGAGAAAAGATCAGTTATTTGTTTAGGCAGATAAGTGTCAAAAAACCCAAAACAAGCCAAAACAAAAAAATAAAAAATACCAAACATACAAACCAAAAATCCTATAAAAAATTTCTTCAGCAAGCAAGTCCTTCTCCACTTTGTGTGTGAGATCCTATTGAGATTTGAGTTCCTGTCAAACTTTATACAGAACTATGATTTTGAATGTCTGTAGGCTGTTCACCCAACTTAGAATTTAAGATTTTTATTAATTTTTTAGCTGAACAGACATTTAAAATTACTCTAACCCAACAGTCACCATTAAATATTGTGCCTTTGAACAGAGATGCAGCTGAGTAGAAAGAGAGTAAGGGCTGACATGTGCCAGTTGGATGCAGTTAGAAATTTCTGTTGAAATATAATGAAGTATATGCACATACCCAAGTGAGTGGAAAAATTAAAAAGAATATATTTCACTTGAGGTTTTAAAATTATCAAATTACAGGCTGTATATAGCAAATTTCAGCATAATATTCTTTTTTAATATATTAATTAGGTAACAGAACTTAAATACCTTTGCCCTTTCCAGATTCTATTTTCTCCCAAAAGTTTCATAGTTGGTGTTCAGCATCTGGTATTTTGGATATTTGATTTCTCTACAGCTGATTAAGACTGTAACCCCTTCTTACCTTCTTGTTTTGATCAGCAAGGTTGGCTGGCTTTTTGTTGTTTTTGAAAAGTTACCATGCCAATCCACATGTTAACACTCTTTGCCTGGCACTAGTTCTGACATTATAAGCAAGTTCTGCTGTAAAATGTCTATTGGAATACCTGGTGTAAACAGAAAAAAAACAAGTCTCAAAAGCTTGGCATTGAACTATTCATGCTAGTTAGGAATGTTGAAATTGTTCTATACATGTATAAACAGACATCATATGACACCTGAAGTACTCTGTATTAAGAGTATTTGATCTTGCAGTGGAGTTGCTATCCAAGTAAACAGGAATTATTTCTGATCAAAGGGAAAAATATAACTACAAGAAATAAGTGTACACTTGGCAGCTCTGTTCTGCTAAGTCACATTTTAAAGATCAATGTTACTTCTTGAATTTAGGTCTTAGAGTTTTTCCTTCTAGTTTGAGAAACATAAAATGAAATTATAATCATTAGAATATAACAATTTTCACCCTCTCTATCCTATCAAGTTATGAATTATCATATGAAATACTATGCACATTATTATGACATCTTCCAGAAACTACATCTTCCACCACTTTTCTACTTTATTTTGAAATATTTAATTGTAATATTTCTAATATTTAGAAAAATGGATACAGGATCCAAAGCTCCTTCCTGAGAAACTAACTGTATTTTATAGCTGACAGTATTAATGGACAGTCAAGCTTCTGTTGACTGTCATTGATTTATTGCCTGTTATTGGGTTAAAACTGAAACTCTTTCACTTGTTATTCACTGTGTACCACTGTTGTATTGCACTGAGTAGTTGATTCAGTTATTATTTTACTCTGGGTGGTTTGTTTTATTGCAATGAGGGGTTTGATTTGTATCTGTACACTCCCCTGGCTCCCCCCCCACACCAAAGTCCTGTGGTGTTGGCTTCCCCCGGGTTAGTTTCTCCTTTTACTGCTCCCATCAGTTGGATCCCATTGGCTTTAGTTCCTTTCCTCGCCCCCTCTTCCGCCAGGTTTAAAATCTCCTGCCATGAGGGGGACGATCTCTTCCTTCTCTTGAACGCCATTTCCTCTCCCGGGCTCTCTCTCTTTCCTCCCCTGGAGCTGTTCTCCATTAAAGCTGTGGGACTTTGGTTCGGAGCAGAAAGAGCACCTCTTGTCCTTTGCTTTTGTCCTTGTTGATCTCACCAGGGTGCAGAGCTTGCCAAACCAACCCCTCACGAGGTGGGAAACCAACATACCATAATGCTACGACTGAAGAAATGAAAAGATATATGAGCAGTTAAACCTGCATATAGTGTCATAAAGATGAGCTATTAGAAGTTTCTTATATTTTTTTTGTGTTGGAGAAAAGCGGAACTGAATCACTAGCTGTCATTTTGAGGTTTTTAATTTCCTATTATACCAAGACAATATTTATTTCTTTACCACAACATTATTTTGGTGAGCTTTTTGTTGTATTTCTATGGAAAAATAAATCAGGAATAATGGAAGGTATTGTCAGGTGTAGTCCTGTCTTTATTGGATAGGCTTGAAAGAATATCTGGGGGATAAATATGCAAAGTTGAACAACTGGTCTTCAGATTTGGACTGTTGTACCTTCTCACTGTTGTTGGCATTGTTTCCAATTCAGTTGAATGTGTCCTTGTCCCAGTTAAGAAGAAGTTTTACTCTATTTTGAAATAAGAAACCTTTGACAAAACACAGGCCTAGCGAAGTAAGATTTCATCAGTTAGTCAAGAAAATATATCAGTTATTGCTATGAAAATTATAGTCTGCAAAAATTTATTTTACTCTTCTCCTTTCTGATACCAGATTTTTTTTTTTTACTTATAATTTCTACTAGCTTAACACTAAACATTTCTTGGCACTGATACTTTGCAATGGATAAAGAGGAGGAACTGGATTACTTTTTCATAAACTATATATATAAATGATGTAAGAATGTCAAACCCTGCTAAATAAATGCAGTTTTCCAGTTAACACTGGAGCTTAGCGTTAAGATACCATGGTACAGAATTTAATGATGCTCTATTCTATAAAAATTAGAAGAAATGCTTGGAAACTTCATTTAAGTAGTCAATTGTCTGCAGCCTTGTATACTGCTCACCTCTTCTTAATATTTTCTGAATAAAGCTTCTAGTATATTCTTAGAACTTTTTCCTAATAATTTGGGTCACCTGAGTTTTAAGATGACATCCATACTCTATTACACTGGAAGGTAATAGCTCTCCTTCAGCTTGGGCAACATATTTTAAAATAGTGATTGGTCTTTCTCCCCATCTCTTTCTCTCTCTTTGTCACTTTTTTCTGAAGTCATTGGACAATCATCACAAGTTGGCAGCTTTTTCCTTCACTTTTATAAATTCTATAGTGGAAAAAATTATTCAGATAAGTAAGTGAAAGCAGAAGAAGGAGGGTTATAGTTCTGTGAAGACATTAAAAAACCTCTAGCAAAGTAGGAAGTGGCAAAATGTGAATTTAGTTTGATTTTGGAGCCAGATAATTTGTCAAGAACCTTCACTTTCCAGCTGAATCTCTGAGTGGCATCGAAAATAATCCTTCTGTCAGGAGGGAAAAAATGAAATCTTGATAACTATCTAGTTGCTTCATTTCCTACAACCGGATGAAAACCGAAAAGTTTCACATCAATCATAAATACTGTGGGACAAGCCCCCCCAAATCACTTTTAAATTTCCTCATAATGTATTGTTAACTCTAACCCTAAACCTTGTTTATCTCTAGCTAACCTCCTGCAAAGACAAGGGGAAATTAAATTAATTAGAACTTTTCTTGCATTTGGTGTAGTAATGTTCTTCATCAGACTGAAGCTATTTAAGATTCACCAACCAGATGATGGTAATGAAAGTTAGCACTCATTAATACGTCTTACAAAACAAACTGAACATGTTCTAAAATCCCTTCATCTCCATTAAATCTGTACTCGTGTTTCGCTTTGGGATCATGTTTTGCTATGTTCTCAAAACATCTAGCAGTTTCTAAAGTATTTACCTATTGTACTGCTGTGAGCTATAATAGCTCTGTTAGCCTTATCTTAGAGACAGAAACTGAAGGATAATGGATATATGATTGAGTTTAACTTGCATGTTTATGCTAAAGGCTACAGCAAACTAAGTTGCAACAGAGTAATATTTCTCCTATACCTAAAGCAAGACGTTAAGAATACCATAACTATTTCTTTATTTTAAAACTATTGCAAATCTGTAAGTTCTACTATTAGCGAATGCAACTGTATTTACGTAATTAATAGAGTTAAACACAACGTTTGTGTATTGAAAATAGGACATAAGAGAGAAAGAGAAAGCATAAAATATTCTGATATTTTTTTTCTTTTTTTGGTTTGGTTTGGTTTTGGTTTCATTTTTTTGCTTATGTATCTCATAGAATGGGTATTTCCTGACTTACATGAGCTGAGATGGTAGAAAACAGAAGACAGTGGCTGCTTTCTACATGTCCAGTGGTAAGAAGAGTATTTATAATAACAGAAAACATGATTCTGCTCTTTTGTTCTAAGAGCAACAAGCTGCTACTAGCTTCCAATCCCAGCAAGCTGAAATGTGCATATTTACATCAAAATGGGGAATATTATAAAATACAAATTCTCAGTTTTGCTTTCAAGTACCAAAGGGATTGAATTAGAAATTCCAGGGTTTTGTACTGAACAATGAAAGAAAGAACATGTTAATAAACTATCCTACCTTTAGGGTAAATCTATTATACCTTCTGTCTTTTTCAGCTACACATGTGATTTAAAAATATTCTCTCTGTTTCAGTATGAATCTCTTTAGTTGTCATGGAGCAAGATGCATGGTAGAAAACAACAGAAATTATGTTTGAGTTTAGGTAGCTCAAACGATTTGCCTTTAGTCATGCACACACAATTGAAGCTGAAGATTCATTTACATTGAGCAATATTGCTTGTTTTGAAGTAAAACGAGAGGAAATAACCTTAATGTACTGGTAGCAAGCTCTACTGTGTCACATCAGCCATTCTTAATCTTGCCAAGTGGACTATTTAATCTTTTTACGACTAACATATTATAACTTTGAAAGCAGAATTCACTTTAATTGACAGGACTCAGCTTGAAATGTATCCATTAAGCTATGTGTGTTTGTGAAACATTAATTCTGATATTAGATTAAATATAAATACAGAAAAACTATGTATAAATTTAGTCTTTTAAAGAGTGCTATCATCTTCAACTTTTTGTCGACCTATCCATGGATAGTTACTAGCGCAAGTTATCCTACTAAAAGTAGGTACACTCTAATTGCTATTAATTGATATGGACAGACTGCAAAGGAACTGGTTTTTGGTTTTGTAAAGTCTTATAGTAATAGAAATACAACTAAAAGTTGTATTTGATAGTCATATAAATTATTCTTTTGACAGATATTTGTCTTCGACTAAAAAAAAGAAAAAATATATAGGCCCATTTTCATACCATGTGAAGCTACTAATTTTTAAAAAAATTATTAATTTACATAATACCATTTAATTAATGATGTTTATTTCTACAAGAAAAAAATAATGCACAGAGAGCTTACAGATTGTAGTTTTCACAATAAATCATACTTTTTTGATGTCTAGAACAGAAAAAAGTATGATGGTGCTTATATTATTAGGCTGGGGTCTAGTTTTTCTGGAATTCCTCATTACTTATTGTTGACATTGTGAACTGTACTGATCATTAGATACCTTGTAACCTTTCTCTGGATAAGAAATACTTCATCTAGTTTCTAAGCCCTAGGCTTCAGAAGGCTTCCCTTTTTAAATTAAAATCCTTCCTCTTTTAATATGTCCCATTACACAGTCTGAGTGCAATCCATTTATATACTACATGGCAGGCTCTGAGAGAACCATGACCATCATTTCAACAATATCCTCACGGACACCAAATAGCCTTGTTGTCTTCCAAGTTCATGGAACCTGCAGAACCCTACATCCTAAACAGGCACTAGGCTTCTGAACAGCTATGGTCATACTTTTATCCAAATCCACCATGGTTAGATGAATTGTTAAATTATGCCCAGATTTAATATTACTCTTTCTTTTGATGTAATGAAACACCTAGAACATTAGGTTGATTTACACAATTAAAAGTCAGATTTATTCCAGTCTCAGTTAATCACATTCTCACTTAGAGCATGCAGTATTCCAAGAGATGAGCTGTGAAACTACTACTAAGGTTTGATCAAAGTTTTAAAACACATATCTATGGTAAATGAAGGTGATTTTTAAGTGTCTCCTTGCTAATAAGGAGAGATGATATTTATGAAACAGAAACAATATTCAATGCATATTTTCAAATGAAGCTTATTGTCATAGTTAGAGCAAATAGACATTTGTAGCATAAATGTACTTTGCACTTTCTTGAAAAACAGAAAATGCTATGGGTTTAAGCATTGGGAATACAATTAGAATAGACTTTTCCAGCAATACCCCAAGGTTTAGGGAAAAAAACAACACACTTTTAGTCTGAAATTGATTCATTTAAGTCAAAGAATATCATTCCTCCCTTATAGTTACTGAGTACTGATTACAATACCAGGGTTTTTTTGTTTTGATATGTTATTCCAATGTCCCTGTATCTTGGAATAAATGGAAATCTGTATTGATTTTAATATCATAGTTGTTCAAATAATTTTTCTTACCCCAAACTACTTCATTATTGTACATTTTGCTTTCTCTGTTTTACTCAAGCTAGGGTGAAGTAATTTTACCAAGTTATACTCTACAGCCAGTGTGTGTTTCCATCACCTTTCTATGTTTTCCAACCTTCATTCTATGAAACAGGGAGTGTTTTGCAAAGTGGAATGAATGTTTTTTCTCATTTATTTTCTGCTATTGTGTGGATTAATAAGTAGTCATACATAGAAACCGACACTATCACAGAGACTACATTCATACACTTTGTAAATTATTTTCTTGTTCCTCTGTTACTCTGCAACAGTATTCCACACTTTAGTTTTCACGTAGGCTTGCTTAGATACGCAATATACTGCCTATTTATATTTCATAAGGAATTTTTTTCCACTATTAGCAATAGTACTGTGTAAATGACTGAAAACTGTGTATTGTAAAGCATCTCCATTTTACAAATGCTTTGAGTTTTCTGCATCTGGATTCATGTCATGTAGGGTAAAACCAAAAAGTTTTAAATGCTCTGAGAAAAGAATTTCTGAAAAATATTCTTATGTTCTTAAAATTATTATTTTATTTCATTTTCTCCTAGGAAAATAAAATTTCATTTAAAGTAAATCTGCCAATAGTGTCCAATAAAGCTTTTTGTTGTTTGTTTGTAGATTCTGAAATACAAAATTTCAGCAAAAGGAAAAAAAGCCTAGCTCACTACTTATATTCTTAGTTTTAAAAGTATGAAAAAAGATGTCATGGCCATCTGTGGCCAAGATGTTATCAGAAGTTTCAAATCCAGCCTGTTTCACATTGAATAAAAGTATATTACTTATTTCTAACCTCACTCATCTTCCTTTGGTTTGTTATGAAATTTTTCTGGCAAAATAAGATGCCATCTGCTAAAAGATTTTTGTTCTTTAACAGCTGTGAATCTTCAGTTGAATAAATTAAAACTTTCAATTTTATACCAAAATTATTCTCTGCTGTCCCAATTAAGATAGTATCGTACTTCTTTTTTTTAATTTAACATTTATTAGTTATCAATTTTGCTTTTGTCAATTATCCTTCCATCTGAAAAGAATATTAAATACTTACATGAATTTTATTTCAGAATTTTTTCATTTAGATATGTAATAAACCATCCTGCAAACTATTTTGCTATCAACTAAAATTTCCCTTCTTAGCATTTTTATTTTGCCTTAAAAACTGGAAAATTAGGCCAAAATTCTTGGTGCATTCAGATCAAAAGTGGTTCTTTTTTTTTTTGCACATGACTCTCCTGTGTGAGGTGAGCCTTCTGTTTCAGTTCATTGATCTCAAGCTTTCTTTTTCTACAAAACCTGATGTAAAATTATGCTGTGTGTTTTCTGCTAGAAAGAAAGTGTTCTGTTTCCAGAAACTTCAAGGGTGTTCTAATGTTTTGTACAGATTTTGTCTGACTAGTGGTGTGAGTTTGAAGTTAAACTGAAAGTCTTGATGGGTTTGTTTCATAGATGATCTGAGAAACTTCATGCTTAAAATGGTCTTTCAGGCTAAAAAATCCTTCTTATTCTATAGAAAGAAAATTCTAGACAAAATTAATGAAAAATAAGACTAAATATGCTTTTACAGAAGGATAAAATGTAACATCCCATCCAATCTCATATGAAACATTTGGGAATTCTTCTGAAATAGGCTGCCTATTCACTATTTCTCTTGTTCATTCATGGCTTTCTGGTCTTTTTAAGAGAATTGCTGTTATGAATGAACAATAACTTGACTATTTTTTCAGTCCATCCTTTCCCAAAATCTCATTGTTCTGACCTGAAAGAGTTATGGTATGGTCAGTATTGTTTTCTACTTTGAATACCATGGAGAACAATTCAATATTCACCTGTTTGTCTTTTTTTTTTTCCTATTATGTGTGTTTTCCTCAGGATTGGGACAAATATCCAAATTTAAAATAGCAAATGAATATTGGAAAGCTATGGTATACAATAACCAGAGGAAACATCCTTTTAATCAGCGAAGTACATTGTATCCTGCCTTTATGACCAAATCATGGTCATGTGAAATGATCAAAATAAAAAAAATTTACATTTCAGACATGCTTTTTTTTCTGTTACACTGGTATTTCATACAGTGACTACACTGTGAACTAAAAAAACTTTTAATCTTAAAAAGCAAAACAGGACAAAGCAAGGCAAAATTTCACCTATCTAAACTTCAAATAGCTCCACATTTGGGATTTGTTATTGTTATGTTTTGTGATGTCATATTCTTAAATAGCATGGATTATAATATTTAATCTTTATAAAACTTGTATATAGAGAAATGCTGTATGTATGTCTAAATTCTGAAATTAATTTTCATTAATGACACAGCTTATGGAATAAAGAATAAGACAGTTTGCAAATATTTTATTTGATATAGACAAAAGCATGTATTATAACATGCAGAAATAGATTCTGGATTTTGTGGTTGCCTTTGGGTGAACAGATTTTTTAAGAACAATACGTTTCTGATGTGATAGATATAACTTTAGAACCTAGGGAATAGTCATGCATTTTATTATATTTTTGTTTTTTGAGGAGGTATCATTTTAGGGGTTATATTATGGATTTTAAAGTGAAATAATAACTTAACGTTTAATATCATTATTATGGCATTTTCCTAAAAAAAAACCCAATCACCATCATTCATGTGTTTTAACCAAATAGGTTGAAATCATTAATAATTCCTAGCGGCACAGCCTAGGATGTAACTTTTTTAGAGAGTAATATGTTTTATTTAATTACAGGAGGTCATTATTACTAAAAAAGTGCTGAATACTGAGAGAAGTTTAAAGCTCTGTGTACAAAGTTGCCATTTTCAGCTTGTTAAAATTAAAATGACTGAACACAAGACTGATTAGGAAGAAGAAAATTAAGAAGTTTCTACAAGCGAATAAATACAATGATTTTGATGACTAAACTGATTTTGCTGTCATATAAAACTGGAATGCAACAACAGCTATTTAAAGTTTTCTCACTTGTGAAATAATTTCACAATGCAAGTTTGTCCACATTTTTTACTTTAAATACAAAGCCATTCTTTTATACATTTTATAAAATGTATAAAAATGGTTTTCCATTGCAGTGTTTTGAGACTATTATACATAACAGGTGCCAGACATTTATATTTTTTTTAATTTACAAACATTTAGTTGAAATTCATCTTGGACTAAGGATATGATCTAACTTCTAGACTTGCAAATCACTACATTTCTGTTTGCACCACGGGAAACTGATCTATTCTAAAGAACTTTTGAGTTTTCTTATAACAGATCATATTTTCACTACTTACTAAATAAATGGGAAAGCAGGAAAGTCTACTAGTAAAACCAGTTGCCAGGGCTAATGGCAATATGGTGTGAACACAGAAAAAATCAACTTCTCAGTAATTTTTAAGTGCCTATGAACCAGTTGCCGGAATTAGCAACACTGGCCCAATCACAATCCACTTAGATTTGAATGGAAGATAAATGGTGATGCCACTGGATTATTTCTCTTCCTTATGAATTGTTGGAGAACAGCCACTCCTCCTGAACACCAGAGATCCAGTAGGTCATTAGGAATGTGCTCAGCTAGACTGAGCTACAGAGCTGACTGCACACCTCAAGGATATCTGTACACCACACGTGTCTGTCCCACTCATGGGGTGGTGGGCATTTCGTTTGGCTAGCTGAGAGATGCATTTGTGCTGATCCTGGTTGTGGAAAAAGTTCATTCATGTTTTCAGGATTTAAAATAGCACATGAGAATTTGGGCTACTAATTAATTACATGGGAAAACATTAATTATAGTAAAAAATCTCTAAATTAATTAATTCATTTAAAAAATATTCGCTTTGTCTGAGAGCAGAACATGATCTAAGGATTCTTTAGCAATCATTCTGAGACAAATTATATTCAAAAGTTAAATTATTCATAATTAGGTAATGGAAGTTAAAAATTCATAATCACATGAAGATTTCTGAGAAAACTTCCAGTAATTGTTTTACAATTATGATTGATTAAACAGATTCTTCAAGGAAGGGTACTTAAATTAAATTTAGGGTTTATGAGGTTACTGTTCTTGCTTGAATTTCTAAAAATGAAGCTCTATCAGGTTCAATGTCTACTGTGTTCCTGCTGATCAAGTTGATAAAAATGATGGTTGTCAAGAGGCAGCGGATATTTTTGTGGGCAGACTTTAAGAATTGCTGAATGTATTAAAAACCAGATGTAATCCACAATATCTAATCATGCCACAACTGGTACAAAACTGTATACATGAAAACTGGTGATTTTATATAAGTATTAAAAAAATGTACTTCCAAAACCCATATTGAAATATATATTTTTATGCCACTCTAAAAATCTGAAACAATGCAATTCATTTATTTGTACTGTTGTTAGAGATGTCTGTTCTTAGTAAACAAGCACCCAATATGAAATGCTGGAGCACGCTGCCTAGGCAAGTTGCTGAATCAACATCCCTGGAAGTATTTAGAAGGTGAGCAGACATGGTGCTTAAGGACATGGTTTAGTTGTGGAATTGGCAATGTTAGGTTTGTGACCATAAGGGTATATTCCAACCTAGATGATTCCATGATTCCCTGAAGCATATTAAAGAATCTCTTGTGATAGGTGAAGAAGATTACTCTGTTGATTGTCTGCATTTGAATTCAGCACCATTCACAACTTTATTAGTCCTCAAATAAAATAGCTGGTGTTCATGAATAAAGTAATAATAAAAACGGGATAATAGCTCTGCTTTTATCAGCTGGCACTCTTTTCTCTAGTTTAAGTCTGAGAAGTTCTAAAAATATTATGGAAAACATGTATACTTTATCAGTTACTAATCATGACTGAAGTACACATGCAGCTGTCTGCAGATCAAGACAGCAATGAGCTCCTCTGCAACAACACCCCAACTCTTCCCATATTAGAGTCATAGAATAACCTGAGTTGCAAGGGACCTAAAAGGATCATTGAAATGCAGCTCTTGGCCCAACACAGGACACCCCAAGGAATCACACCAATGTGCCTGAGTACATTTTGCAAACATTCTTGAACTCCGTCAGGCCCAGTGCTGTGACCACTGCCCTGGGGAACCTGTTTCAGTGCCCAAACACCCTGTGGATGAAGACGTTTTTCTAATATCTGACCTAAACCTCCCCTGACACAATTTCAGACAAGTCCCTCAGGTCCTATTAATGGTCACCATAGAGAAGAGATTGTTGTGTGCATGTCCTCTTCCCATCATGAGGAAGGTGCAGACTGCAATGAGGTGTCCCCCCAGTCTCCTCCAGGCTGAATCAACCAAGTGACCTCAGGTACTCCTTATATGCCATTCCCATCTGACCCTTCACCATCCTCATGGTGATCCTTTGGAAACTCTTGAATAGCTTTGTACCTTTCTTATACCTGGGTGCCCAAAACTGCCTCCAAGACCCAGGATGAGGCCACCTCACTGCAGAGCAGAGTGGGACAATCCCCTCCTTGCCCTGCTGGCAATGCTGTGTGTGTGATGTTTCCAGGACAAGGTTGACCCACCTGGCTACCAGGGGCCTGCTGACTCGGTGCCATTGACCAGGACACTCAGTTTCTTTGTGCAGGGGTTGCTCTCCAGCTTCTCATTCTCCTGCCCATACATCCAGAGTGGAAGTATTTTGAAGGGGTGAGATTCATGAGAGTAAATGTACTTGCACAATGCATTTATGCAGTGGGCTACTCTTCTTTAGATCTAATTGTGTAAGTGAAAATACTCTAAAACATGGACATCTTTGGAGAACCAAAGGTGCCTCAAAAAACACTAGTGGAAAAATAAATACAAAACCAAAAGCATAACAGAGAAAAAAGTAAAATTAAGAAAGAACTTAATAATCCTAACTATCCTTAACATTGAATAGTTATATGGAAGAACATAAGCCATGAGGAACTGCTGTGAGATGAACAGCAGAAATTCAAAATCCACTGTTAAAAGAGGTTAACTTTTTCTGTGTCATGCCGTTATCTGAAGAAAGACACTGTATTTGGTATTTGCACTTCAAAGGAAAAGCGGTCTTCATTTTAGAAGAAAAAAAAAAGCTCACTTCAAAACTGTGATTAATCCAAGTCATATCCAGAAGTTCTGGATCCAGACACTTGGAATGTGAGGTGGGAAGTATTTTTTTTAGGCTTCTCTGTTTTTTTAGGAGAACATGTAACAATTATAAAGACTTAACTACATTGCTGATGGACACCATGACTGCAGTACTAAACCTTTACAAATATCACTTTATCTAGGACAACATTGTTCCAAAATTGTTTCGTGATATGTATCAAAGGCTTCATAAAGTTTTCATAAACTTCATTAATATTTGTTAAGGTATTCCATCACAGTAGACGTTATGATTTAATTTCCCAGAGAGTGTGTGCACTGCTTCACTCCTCTTCCTTTTTCTTATGTTCACTTGCTTTTCCTCCTCCCAGTCCTATCTGTTGATGACACTGTGGCATCACCCTAAGAAAACTTTATGGCATTTTACCTCAATTCCAGTTGGAATTTCTTTTACACTGAAGTATTTCACAATAATTCCACAGACTTTTGCAGTGGTAATTTAAAAAGAGAAGAACTTCATAAAGAGAAGCACTGACCACAGACATAGCCTTCCATCTTAATTTTGGAGAATCATACTAAAATCACTTTTTCAAATGTAAAGCTATTGTAATTCTTCTTCTATGCTGAAAGAAAGTGATAGGTGGATGAATATATAACTTCATCTGCATGCAGACACACTATCATACCAAATCACTATTACTCCACTGTCAATCTAAATTAAAGGACCTGACATTAAAGTTAGGTGATTTTGTTGATCTTTTGTGTAGTATTAGGAATGGCAGATGCAAGATTATTTGCATACAGAACTAATCTGTTATCTCAAATGCCCACAAGGAAGATAGGAAAACCATACTTAAATAATACAAAATTGCAGAAAAGATAGACTGTGTCTTTTTGCTAAATATGTAGAAGAAGAACCTACATGATTTTCATCATGATAATGACAGCACAAGTTGGATGTCTATTGTGGTGTGTGTTTTTTGGTGTGGCTTGTTAGGAGTTTTTTTGCTAAATATATTTACAAGTTTTGTCATTTGAATCACCAGCTGAATTAGTCCTTCATCATATTAACAAATTGAGAGGGGCATTCTTAGGCCCATCACTCGACTACCATTTGGCAGGGGATGCTTTTTAACCAAAAAATACTTAGAGGTCTTTTGTGGAATTTTTCATCCATTTTTTTGAAAGAAGACAATATAAACAACTACATTCATCATGTAACATGCCACAAAACCCAGAAGCAGTTGTAGGAATACTAGTGTGATAGAATGAAGTGTAAATATGTGATGCTGTTACTAGTACAAAAACCACACTTCCAGTATACCATACAAAAAGTGTTTAACATATTCAGTCTAGAAATTTCAGTTGTAAAAAACTATTAAATTAGCATGGTGATAAACTTCTGCACACTTTAAAGACCAATTCACAACCTGGAACAGCATTTGGCATAACTTAGATGAATTTGAACACATTCTGATTAAAGATGTCCTGAAACATGTGCTGTCCATCTCTTCCAACTTTGTGTGCTGATACATCCCCATTTCTGCAGTATCATTTTTCCCATCTGCCCTTCTAAAGTGGGAAAGCTCACTCTACATCAATATTTTAGTGTATAGTCATGGGAACAATGTAAAATTTCATTACAAGTTTTGAGATCAGGCTTATGATAATTAATTAATTAATGGAATTATTCTACAATAATTACATGAATGCTTATGTAACTACATTCATTTAAGCATTGTCCTGAAAAGTATTTGTTTATTACAGTGAGATAATTAAGTAAGATCAAGGAGATTTTAATTAACATTAGGGAAGTTATTAAACAGAATATGACAGTAGAGCACATCCTCTGGAGAGTAGAAATCAGCTACAAAGAATATATGACCCTGATGCATGGAAAGAAAGAAATGTTTGGTTTAATTAGGTTTTTTTCCTGAAGTTTAATGGTTAAAACCACCAGCTGGGACCAAATATCCCTCCTTACGGATTCTCTTAGGGGAAAATGCTTTGATATTAAGTTGCTTAAAATCAAATTTGAATCAGAGTAAAGCATTGAATATATCAGAAGATTAACAAGGCATGACAATATACACATACATTAACTACCTGCTCATTAAAAGAGACAGAAAACTAGGTTGAAAAATACAGAGGATGTCTAGTATGAGAATTTGGTTTATGAAAGGGACTTCATTGCCATGGAAGAAATAATTTGTTTAATGAAACTTCTGGTTTCAGGATTGTGGTATTCACATGACCTCTGAATAGAGAGAGACATAATTCTCTCTCTCTTTTTTTCCTGGAGAAGCACAGAGGGAAAACAATTTTTATCTCTACTTGCTGCTCCTGGTCTTTTGCACATGTGGAATATATGTTGGGAAGGCTGTTTACCGGAAGGAATTTGGTAATTGTATTCTGGTGGAGATTGTTTATGTTAATTAGCCTATCAGGTCTAAGCTGTGTGGACTGTCGGTCCATAGATAGTCACAAGTTTTTAGTTAGTAGTAAGTATTCTTTAGTATTCTTTGTAGTATAGATATAGTATAGTATGATGTAATATAATATAGTTTTAATAAAAGGAGTTTAGCATTCTGAAGCCTTGGAGTCAGATGCCAGTCATTTCCCATGATGGGGGCTTCCTGATTTTACTGTACAGGATGTCATAGGAAGCAGCTTTTTCTTTTTTAAATGAGGGTATAGGTAGGCATAAAGGATATTGCTTTTGCTTTGTAAGCATAAAGGAGCTTTCAGAAGGTTTTGATGCATTGTCTCTCAGACAAAAAGGATCAAAAAAAAAAGCCATATTGGAAGGAGACTTTAGAGGGTGAGGAGTACTCTGCTGAGAGTAAGGCTTATTGGGAAGTGAACTTATTGGGAAAAATCATTAGGAAAATACACATTTTCTAAAGGTACTGACAGTTATAAAGTCACAGGATCTGTATTGGAATGGAATATATATATGTACAGGTGATAACTCAATACTGTTAACAATAAAACTACCTAAAATATAAAATAGACCTTTTCAGAATAAACCTCCCTCTATTGTATGATACTTAAGTACTTGAAAAACTTGGTGCTTGTCTCTTGTATTGCCGATTTTAAATAGGCCATGACTGCCATGATTTTATAAGTTCCATAGATGAAAACTACAGTTCTGTAGTTTAGACCTGTAGAATTAAAAAAAATAAATTAAAAAAAAAAAAAAAAAAAAAAATTAGACCTGTTGAAAAAAATAGGGAAATAACTATGATGGTCCGGACTTCTCTATCAAAAGTTTTGAACAAAAACAAAGCCTTGTAAACTATTAACTTCTAAGGAAAAAAATAGATTTTATCTTATTTTCTGTTTGCTTGTTTTTATTTGCTTCTTAACAAGATGTGTTCTTTCTTGCCATCTGGCTGCTTTAGATATCCATGTATTTGTATGCTTTACTTTGCTACAGACTGGCAAAATTCAGCTTGTTCAAAATAGGTATTATAGCCCTTGAAGCTTAAAAGAAGAAATATGTCAGACTTTAATGTGAATTACATCAGAGGATATATCACCTTACTACCATATCCTGTACTGGTCCTCATTCATTATTGTAAAATTCAGAATATACAGTCCCAAATTACTTAGTAAAAATGATTGTGGCTCTCTTGCCCTGTATTCACAGCTGTTGTAACGGGAAACAGACAGTCATAGAGCAAAGCATATAGCAATACAGACTGCTGTATTATTTTCTAGGTTGTAACTATATCTTGGTAAAGTGTGTGGCGTATATCCTGTCCAGGTGAAGAAGGGGAGTGAGAGAAATACTTTGGTGGGCACCAGGCATCCAGCCCAGGTGGACATCTGGCATCTGGATTAACAAACTCTTAGTTAACTTAGCAACACCATTTCCATCATTAAGCAATAACCACTGACACATCTGCATGGTTTTTTTAAACAGTCAGGGATGTCAGTTCCACCAATTCCCTCAGCAGCCAGTTCCAATCCCTGACCAGCCCTTCAGTGAATATATTTTCCCTAATATTTAATCTAAACTTTCCCAGGTGCAATTTAGGGTAATTTCCTTTTTCCTGTAACTGGTTGCCAGGAAGAAGTGACCAACACCTCCCTGGCTACAACCTCCTCTCAGGCAGAGAGCAGCAAGGTCACCCCTGAGCCTCCTTTTCTTCAGGCCAAACACCCATACATCTTCAGCTGCTCCTCATCAGACTTGCTCTCCAGACTCTTCCCCAGCTCTGTTGTCTTTATTTGGACTCATTCCAGCACCTCAATGCCTTTCTTCTCATGAGAGACCCACACCTGAATCCACCAGCTGAGGACTGATGTCACCAGTGCCAGCACAGGTGTCACTGCCATGCTCCTCCTGACCATCCTATTGCTGATCCAAGCCAGGGAAGTCTTGTCTTTCTTGGCCACCTTTGAACAGCCGGCATTGATCAGCACCCCCAGGTCCTTTTCCACCAGGCAGCTTTCCAGGCACTCTGTCCCCAGCCTGCAATAGTGCATGGCGTTGTTGAAATCCAAGGTCAGCATATCTCCACACCCCAAAGATAATATGAATGAGTAATATCAGAAAATGGAAAATATATACTAATTTCAGAAAGCTGAAAGTAAGACTATGTAAAAGATTATGCTGTAAATATATAAAGATTTCATAAATAATGCAAAAATTATACTTTGGTGTGGCACAATGAACAGTTGAAGAATTAATGATGGGGCAGAATAATTTCTAAAACTACTTTATATCAAATACATAAAGAATTCTTGTCATTTAATGTTTTCTAGTCAGTAATTCTTCCCTGTTGCATTTTTAAATGGAAGGGGGAAAAATATGTTCTAGTCCTAGTGACATTAATTTGTATCTATTGTGTCATTCTAATCTCTTTCTTTCAGATGACAGAGAATTTATACAACTCGGGAGCAAATGGCTCACTTTCTAAGACCAGTTTTACACAAAAAGGCTTTACAATTGTTATTTGATCTAAAGGGTAGAAAGAGAGTGTGGTCTAAGAAGAGAAAGGAATAAGTCTTTGAACGTAATAGAACAAATAAGAGGAAAGTAGCAGATCATGGAAATTTGCACTTCCACCTATCTAGACAAGACCCATAGAGGGAAATGTCAAAGAAATGTAAACTTTTGCTGCTGTAATTCCTTTAATAGAAATTTTTCTAATGTTCAAACATTCAAAGAACAGGGATAAGTGGAGTATGATTATGACAGGATAAAAGGGAACAACAACAACAAACACTAAAATACTAGGAACTAAATATTTTTCTTCCTTTTTTTGTCAGAAAGAAGAAAAAATATTTCCCACAGCATGGTAAGAGTAGTTAAAAGAATATTTCTGAAAGTATGCCATTGAATTGATTTCAAGTTCATAAGTAAATGAAGCAATTTTGAAAATTCACCTGCTTGTTTGTAGGCATAAATACACACTGTATATTTATAAAATATAGAAGGATTAATAAAGAAATTGAGACCTCTAACTAACAAAATATATCTTTAGCACAAAAGTTCCTCTATATTGACTGCAACCATGGTACCTAGGCTATAAAATAAACTACTGCATTAAGGTATCACATATAAGGTAATCTATACCTTAATAGGCATTTACCTTTTTTGTGATTTACTCAATTTTTGAAACACTGAAAGAACAATGCAATTTTTAATCAAGTAGGGGTAAACCTCACTACTAGAATGAAAATCATACCGCAGTGCTTGTTTCAACTGAGTAACTAACTTATATAGCATTCTTTTATTTCATTATAAAGTCAGAAAGTCATGCCACAGGTATATCGTTGCTGTTTATCACTCGCAAAATCTTTTTCTTGTTTGATTGCGTTCTTCTAAAAGAATTTCTGTCAACCCAAATTATTCTGAGATAAAGGCAGTATTCTAACTCTTGTCTCAGATGCATTAGACAATATAGATAAGTGTATTCTTGAGCCCCAGTGAAATGTTTTATTCTATCACAGGTAGTATGTTTTCTGTGTAAAAACATTACAGTCACATGGCAATAAAATGAAACAGTACAGTGTCAAATGCTAGCAGCTGCTTGAATATTGGTCAAGCAGCATTGGTAATAAATCAATTGGGCACACCAGTAATTTTTTAATAATGGCACATTTGTGCATCCAATATGTTCTCCACTCCTCAATATTATGCTCTTTTAATTATGATCTTTAAAGTGTGTGTAAACATTTATTCTGTTTTTTAAAGTGATGGTTAAACGGGTGATTAGTACATCAAGTAAACTCCTTAGAAAAAGGTAATATAAATTTCATCAATGAAGTTTTGATTTTTGTTTTTTACTCCTTGATGACAATTATGTGGGAAATAGTTGAAAAGTAACAGATTAATTCATACATAATGCATTTAAATCAGCAGTGTTATTGCTGATGCACACAAGGATGAGTTTGTTAGGAAATAGATCACTGTCTGAGGGATCAAGGAACCTGTATCTGAAGTGATTGAAGATTGCTGCTGACCTGCTCTGCAGTTTGAAAATAATTTTCCTTCTCTTCTCTTCAATAACTCTTGTTACCTGGCCAAGCTTCAGCTGCCTATGTAAAAATCATTTGAGACTCCCTAGAGTACTTCTCTTCTCTTGGCTTACAAATGGACAGGTTTATGACAAGATTAGGATAAATTCTGGCAGCTCCATGCTCATGTCTCAGATACACCAATATGTTTTAATGGCATCTGGGTTAAGGCAATAGCAATAAGCCTTAGTTTTGTTTGAAAATCCCGTATACTTCTACAACAATATATTTACATGACATACCAGACCATATTTAGTAGTTATTCTGTCAAGAAATAATAAAAATCTTAAGGATAGGCTTTGAGTAAATTAAAAGTGATTTGTTGTGATAAAACATTTTCTAGTTTACTCTTACCTGCTAATAATACCCTGCAGTCAGAGGTCCATATCCAAAGGTAGGACTATTAAGTCTCAGAAAGTGTTAATTATTTTAGTAATGAAGTGGCAGAAAAGATCTAACATCCAGAAATCAAAATTTTTGCTCTAGTATTTTGACAAAAGAGAAGGAGCTAGGATTTTTTTCTGTGGGGAGGATATTCTTTTGTCCTTTTTGTTGTGATCAATTAGCTTAATGAAATCAAATTAGGAAAATTCCTTACCTGAACAATTTTTAAGGAAAAACTTACTTGAAAACTTCTCTTTAAAAATAGATATTATCTTTTTAAATAGACATTTTGCCACATGTGTTCCTCACCAGGACCTCACTATTATATTATTCTTCATTTTACCTTAGGACAGGATTACATGCACAAATTTGTTGGTCCTTTTATTAAGCATAAAATATCACATTTCTCTCACTGCGAGTTTTGAAAAAAAAACTTTTTCCCCTCCCCATATTGATTCTCCTGTATCCAAAGCCATTGATATTCTGAACCAAAGAATTTATCAAAGAAGAAAAATACTACATTCAATATAGACATGCCTTTTTTTTTTTATTCTTGCAGATCATGTATGCGGCCTTTAAGCTTGGGAGAATCACAAAGAAAAGCTGAACAGTGCTGTCAGCCTCAAGTCTTAAAAGGTGATGCTTCTGTTCTGGGAAAAGGCTGAGAAACACATCTAGTGATATTTTAGGTATCACTGAGATAACTTCCAGTGTATATATTTTTTAATTATTATTAATGTACATACTACCTCTCTGTCCAAGATTTTGTATTAATTAGGCAACCTTCAGGGAAAAAAAAAATTTAAAAAGTATTGCATTCTGAACTACACCAAGACAGGCACAATGATCCTTCCCAAAGTATTGAGAAGTGTTTACTTTGTAAAATAAAATATTACAGAGAATCAGATCAGAGTTGCCTTTTCTTATTCCTGATCCCTGAGTTGTGACCTCAAAAAATACAGAATAAACCCAAAAGCTTTGAATACCAAGGCACTTGAAAATTATCTGTATGAAGGGTATTATATTATCTCGAACTATTTTAAAGGCAGTTCAGCAGCTGACTTACTTGATTTTAGAAAATGTACTTATTGGCTTTTTTCTATAAGTCTGTCACTTGAGATTTGACTACATATTCTACCTATGTTACACTTTGTTGTTACTCTTATTGTTACTAAGCATATAGATTGATTTTTTTAAATGTAAAATAGTGTATACCTGTTTATTCACAGAACTCTGTACCCTATATGTTTCATACTACCTTGTTCATTGATACAGAGTCTTTTATCTTCCCAGAATATCTGAAAGTCTGACAGCTATCATAATGTGAATCTTTATACAAGCATAACCTCTGAAAGAGCCCCCAACTCATATTCTTGATACCAGCTGTGTATATTGAAGGAGCTACACTCTGTTCCATATTGTAGAGACTTCTATAGTTAACAGGCTGGAAGTACACTTGCATATTTTTAATTTTCCCCTGTATGTTCTGAATATACAAATATGGAAAACCAATTTTAATTTTTTTTTATTGTTGTTTAAGTTACATCATCAAAAAACTGGTAAATGTTCCATAAGTGCAGGAAAGCATTAAGCAATCAACATCAGGAAGTGTTGATGGTAATAGTAGGGAATGAAGAAAATAAACAGCTAAATTGAAAAACAAAGAATACAGAGATGTCATTTTGAGCTGGGGAGGAACAATCATTTTAACTGGTAATCACAGTCATTACTATTTGAATGAGAAGCATCAAAGCAAGCATCAGAAGCAAACAAGAGCATCTACATTTTAGGATTTTTCGAATATAGGCAGATTTCTTACTGCTGTAGAATTCTCAGTGATAATTCTGTACTGTGGGAGAGAGCTGGTAAAGCTATTTCATAAAGTGTTCAGATCAAAAAAAGAAGTTTAGGAGTACTGCTGTCAGTCAGAAAGATAAGAAGAAAACTCTCAATGATAAAGTAGGTTCTTTAAGAGTCCATCATGTCATATCACACTTTTACAAAAGAGGTGGCAAAGTGAAACAACAGTCAAAGAAATGCAAAATTGCATGCAACAATTTTCTCATAGGCCATTGTTAAAATAGGAAAATACACTAGGCAGGATTCACAGAATGACAGAATGGGTGAGGTTTGAAGGGACCTCCGAACGTGAGGTTATACAGTGCACGTCTACTACTAATGCACAACCACCTCCAAGAAGTTGCTCAGTATGGGATTTTTTACCCATATGGATGTTTTATATCTCCTATGAGGATGACTCCAACACCACTCTGGGCAACCTGTGTCAGTTTTCAAGTCATGGTCACAGTGAAAAATGTTCCTGACATTCAGTGAGAACTTCCTATCCTTCAAGTTTTGCTCATTGCCTCTTAGCACCATTGAAAATGGTCTGTCTCCTCCTCCTCTTTGCACCTTCCCTTCACTTATTTATATACTGATAGAAATCTCTCTGACCCTTCTCTTCTCTGGGCTGAATTGTTATATCTTTCTCAGTTTTTCCTAACAGGAGATAGTCATAAACATGTCTGTGTCCCTTTATTGGAATTTCTCCAGTATGTCCATATCTCCACAGTTCTAGGGGGGTCTGTCCTGAGTTTTCTATATTCCAGCAATTGCCAAGCCCTTCAACAACCTTTGGCATTTTCCAGTTACAAGATTCTTCAGGAATGCCACAGATTCATGTCAAACTCATGTTGCAGCTGTAATCATCCTTTACCTGTCTCCAGAAAGAAAAATGCAAATAGTTTTTCCATCTATCCCTCTAGTTCAGACTGAATAGCTAAGTGTTTGTGAAGAATCAACTATTCTTGGAAGATTATAGGTTCTCAACAGTATTAATAATAATAATAATAATAATAATAATAAACATATTTCTACCATTGTCCTCCTTTCTGAAGAAAAAACAGACCATGTAAGCCAGGTTAAAGAGTCAAATCAGTGGAAAGAGAAGTTTCTTTAAGTGCAGTGAGTATCAGATTCTGTTTTTTCACTTTATAGTTAGGGTGTCTGTCATTCAGAGGCTCTTACACATGTTTGCTGGTGAGGGAAGAGTCACAGGTTGTAATTGATCACACTATCAAAGTCTACATCTTCTTAGTTATGTACCAGTGTCTTCTGCATATCAAACAGCTAACACTGGCATCAGGGGAATAGTAGGAATTGGAGAGTAAAGAAAAAAGACTAAAATTTAGTAGAGAGTATTAAATTAAATGAATTATTTAAAGAGAGTATTAAATTAAATTAAATTAATTGCCTTCATTTAATTATCAATACGCCTAGTGGTGGTAAAATGATCCACAGGTATGTGGTTCCTTCTTTAGTTAAAGAAACATTTATATGTATGCAGTTGTCATGGTTTAACCCCAGCCAGCAACCAAGCCCCACAGAGCCACTGACTTTATGCCAGTGGAACAGGAGAGAGAATCAAAAGAGAGTAAAAGTGAGAGAAGCCATGGGTTGAGATAAAAACAGTTTAATACTAAGGCAAAAGCAACACACACAAGCAAATCAAAACAAGGAATTAATTCACTGCTTCCCATGGAGGGGTAGGTGTCCAGGTATTCCCAGAAGAGCAGGGCTCCATCAGGTGTGACCTGGGAAGACAAAAGCTGTCCCTCTAGGATTGTCTTTCTTCCTTCTCCCCCCAGCTTTGCATATGGAGCACGTCATATGGTCTGGAATATCCCTTTGGTCACCCGGGGCCAGCTGTCCTGGCTGTGTCTCCTCCTATCTTCTTGTGCACCTCCAGCCTGCTCACTGGTAGGGTGAGAAGCAGAAATGTCCTTGACTTGGTGCAAGCTCTGCTCACCAATAACAAAAACATTCCTGTACTATCAACACTGTTTACAGCACAAATTCAAACCATAGCGCAGTACTAGCCACTGTGAAGAAAATGAGCTCTATCCCACCCCAAAACAGCATAAGTTATACTTATTCTGCACTGAATTTGTGCTGAAATTTTTGAAAGAAAATGACTGGTGCATGCTGGTAAAGACATGAGTATCTTGATTTGATGGACCTTTAGATTGATTTCAAATCTATGCATTCTAATTAAATTCTAATCAAAGTTTCCAAAAAAATGTTATTGGGCTGCTCATCTCTAACAGAAGTATGAAAATGATTTTCTTAAACTTGGGTTTGCTTGTTTTGATTTCCTTTATGAGTCAAGATTTCTTATAGTCCTTTGACAGGTCTTTATGTAAAAACAGTAAAATAAATTATATTAAAATATCATCCAGAAAGAAACCTATAAGTTCAGTGAAAAAATGAGAACTTGAGATGTGAAAACCCTAAATGATACTCAGATGAAAACATATATATATTGATATAAGCTGGAGTTGCCACAAAAAGACAATGAATTATCTGAAATGGATTTAAAACTAAAAATCAAGATTCTTTATCTAAAAAAGGGAAGACTGGATTTTAACCATTCTTAAAAATAATGTTCTGAACATATTCGAAGGTACTAAATTGAGTGTAAGCCTTTCCAAGAAATTTCAGTACTGTTGAAATATGTATGTTTTTCTGGAAAGTTTTACTTTTGACATCTGGTAGCAATACTAATAATCAGCTAGTATAATTACTGAAACCATAAATAAAAAAATAATCAAAAAGCAAATAATCCTTATGTTTGGGAGACTAGGACTTCATTTGTGTGATCACTGATATGAAAATGTTGTACTTAAACATCACAAATTAATCTTGTGTTTTCTGCATAGATGATATTATATTAGCCTAACTTGCAATTCGCATGTCATGGTTTATAAATGGTGATCCCATGTGTAGAGACAGTAGATTTAGAGTTCATACACATTTGCTTAAGATTATCTCATGCTCTTATTCTGGAATAGTATGCCGAGATAAAATTACTATTTTTTTTCGTTTGTGTCACTTTGGAGGTGAAATTAAGGACTTTCAAAACTAATTAATTTTACAAAATTAAAAATAAATATCATGGTATGGTTGAGTTAAATTTGATAGGTCTTTTTTATTGTAAAAGAATGAAGTATAGTGTAAGAACTTTATAATGAAGCATCAAAACTATTTGATATTATTAAAGAGCTTTTTTTTTGCCAACTAATTTGAGGTTCATGAGATAAGAATTCGGAACAGAGTTTGTGACTCATGCATTTTGTTTCTTGAATATAAGAGCAAATCTGCAATATGAGAAGATCAAAAGAAATATTACAATGTTGACTTGTTACTTGTGTGAAAAGACCATTCTTTATCCCAATAATGGATGAAATAGTTCAGGAAAAAATGCCCACAGTCACAGCTTTTAGAGGGAGATATACCATATTCTAGATATAACATATATTCACAAATTTTAAAGGAGTAAATTAGCTATTTACAGTACTGAATGCAGATGAGCACTAAGAACAAATGCAATTAGAACTAGAAGTCTGAGAAGAAACAGAATTCCTCAAAATAACAAGAGAGACATGAGATGTCTTCACATGTCTAGCTTGTCAAACTACAAAGAAATCATTCTACAGCTCCACAATCAGTGTTTGAACAGGATGCAATGGAGTGGGGAAAAAAAGATGAATCAAATAACTGCTAGTTTTCCTCCTACTGTAATTAAAAATGCAGCTTAATAATTTAAAATTTTAGAGCACTACTAAGAAAAGGTTCAAAGACATTACAGCTTTTTTCAAATTTTATTTTAAAACTAACAAAAAAATCAGTTGATTAAAAACTCAATTGAGAATTCAATTTATTTAAAAAAATAAGCATGTTTAGGTGATATTACTTTGTTTAACTTTTCATCTCATCTAGCACCACTGCTTGTTAACAGAAGAATAATATCCACCATGTTGCCTTTCACTTTATTTAAATGTACAAACATTTGCAAATATTTATAGCTAGATTCTATGGAACATAGAAGAAGTGTTTTACTTTAAGGACATGTCAGTCTTTGAGGAAATATCTACAACAGATGGCTAAACAGTAAAGAATCTAACAAGGTATCAGGCATTTGCTTAAATTTTGTTAATAATTCTTAACCCTGTAAGTATAGCATACATTGTGTACTTAATAAGTTGACATCTTTTAATTGGACTGTTTACCTTACAAAATTTTCATTACTAGTCCAATGCAAAAATCTGATAAAATACCCTTAAGTCATTGGGTTAGATTTTTAATTGTCATCTATCTACTAATTAACAAAATCTAACAATTAATAAGTTCAGTATTAGCATATTGCATCCATCATCTGTAGTATATCTATCTACTGCTGATTGTGATAGAAATGTTTGATAGCAGCAACATGAAATGGCTGAGGTAAGAGGTAATTTGAACAAGAAAATTTGCACAAATGTACTTCAAGCTTGATTTGGCTGCTGGAATTCTACTCTACATGTTAATAAGAGAAGGCTGAATGATAGCAAGTACTGCAAATAAGAGAAATCTTAGTAAAGATAAGGAACACATACCTGGGTTGTATTTATTAAGGCTGCGCATAGGAAAGGAGAAAAGCTGTAGTTCTGGGTGGTGGAGTATTAAGATTGTTCTGGTTCTTTAATTTTAATTTTTGAAAAGATAATAATGTAAAAACTTTCAAGGTTTGTGTTTCCTGACATACCAAATTAAGTAGCTGAATTCAAAATAAATGGTAAGAATAACCCTAAAATAGATATCCTAGGTTGAAGTAATTTTTTTCTGCTTATTGACCAAAAATGACTGATTTATTTTTATATTTTCATTTATTTTTACATATGTGCATTTAATTTAATTAAATCTGGGTGGAAAAAAGAATTTTCTAGAAATACCAAAGGAAAAATCTTCCAGCCATGAAGTCATGGCTTAAACAATTTTAACGCAAAGTATTTATTAAAATTAAGACTAATTTATGCAGTTAAATTTGCAATTTGCAATTGCAATGTTTTGCAATTCTTGCAAAGTACTGTGAAAATTAATATTTTGGAAAAAAAAGAAGAAAGAATCACCTCTATTGTACCCCACCTCATTGCACTTCAGGCCCTCAATCCAACTTGTGTCACATGAGAGTACAGGCCTATGTGACGCAAAAAGAAACCTCATCTATCATGCTGCCAGCACTAGGATGTGCTATTCTCTTTAATTATTCTACATGAACCAGTCACAAATATACACACACTGGTTTAGGAACGGAATGAGGGATGTTCTGTTCAGTTAAATTTATAATGCAAATTGATATGCTAAGGATAATGCAATTGAAAGTCATGAGGCATTGGCAATCCAATGAACTCCTCAAAAGCTGATACCACTTGTGTTCACCATGATTACGAATACATATCACTTCTCTTCACCTGTAATTGCAATGTTCTAAGATTCATCAGTTTCCACAATTTCTCAGACACTACTCTTACATTCCCAGCTGAATAAATCAGCTGGCATTTGGGTTCATGGCAAGATCTCCTATGAGTATAACTAAAAAAATTTGAATTCACCTTCTACAGTTCCCCTGCTGCCCTGACCTCTTTGCCTTCAGTTTTCTGACATGTTTCCATGAAAGACACATGTGCTATTATTAGTGTGCTGGAAAAGAGTTATATCTATTCAGAGGGCCACCAGGAGTCTTGTGGCCCTCTGAATTTTGCAAGGAGCTTGCTGTAGTTAGCAAGGAAATTTATATTTTGTTATTTAAGCTGGTTTTGGTTTAAATCTGTGTTTAGTTTAGCTTCAGAAGAATGAGATAAAGTACACTGAGAAAATTAAGGTGTATCCTGACTGTACCTCTATGGAGTTTCTCCACAGACCTATATACCCCAGAAAACTTAATCAGTGATGATTGTTTAGCTAGAACAGCAAATTCAATAAAGTCATGTTTAGCTAGATAAGCTTTGAGTTATCCTTTAATGAAAGATAGATGGAATGTCATAATAGTAATTAAAGCCATAAGACAGAAAAACTGTGACTCAGCAGAATTGGACCAAGCATGCACTAAAAGTTGCCAGCATGAAAGTTCACCCAGAGGACAGGAAGTACTGACTGCCACCCCCGAAATTATATCAATAATAGCACCCTAAATGGCAGTCTTACTCCATGAAAAAGCAGCAAAATTAGAGAAAGCATTTATGATGTGAGGAACAGGGGCTGGACTGGGGAGAAGGTCTTGGAAATCTTGAATATTGCAACATAAGTAAATCCTTGGAAGTCTTTATTTCATTGAACATGTTTATGGTGAATAAAACCCCAATGTCCCCAACATTTGCCAAGAAGTGAATAAAGGACTGTTCAGTCTTTACTCTTGGATATAAATTCTTTAATTCAATGTCTTAATAGTGAATTTTTCATCTTATTTCCAGGAAGGTGAGAGGTCACCTTACTGCTCTCTAAACTACGTGAGAGGAGGTTGTAGCCAGGTGGAGTTGGGCTCTTCTTACAGACAACTAATAATAGGACAAGAGGACACAGCCCTCAGATGCTCCAGGGAAGGTTCCGGTTAGACAGCATGAGGAATTTCTCCACAGAGAAGGATTTTGAGCAATGTAATGGGCTGCCCAGGGAGGTGGTGGAGTCACCATTCCTGGAGGTGTTCAAGAAATGACTGGATGCGCACTTAGCACCACGGGCTAGTTGACAAGGTGGTGATCAGTCAAAGACTGGACTTGATGATTTTAGAGGTCTTTTCCAAATGAAATTATTCCATGGTTCTGTGATCTTTTTTGTAACTCCCCTTTCAATATTGAAAGGCTTCAATGAAGCCTCCTCAATAATTCTGTTCTCCTGACTGAGCAACCCCACCTCTCGCAGTCTTTCTTGGCAGGATAAGCGTTCTACACCTCTGATCATTTTTGTGGCCCTCCTCTAGACCTGCCTCCAACAGGTCTGTATCTTTTCTGTGCTGAGGACTCTAGAGCTCAACACAGTACTTCAGATAGACATTCAGGAAAACAGAATAGAGGAACATAATCTCCTCCCTCAAAATGCTGCTTTTGGTGCAGCCCAGAATGCAGTTGACTTTTTAGGTGGGAATGCATATTTCCAGCTCATATTGAGCTTGTCATCTGCCTGTACTACCAGGTTCTTCTCCACAGGTTTGCTCTCAATCCTTTCACCACATAGCCTATATTAAAGCTACCACTTGCCTCAATCTCTCACTTGGCCTTTTTGAATCTCATCAGATTAACATGGATCCAGTTCTTGATCTTGTACAGGTCCCTTTGGATGATGTTGCACCCTTCAGGGTTGTGAACCTCACTGCTCAGCTTCATGTCATCTGCAAATTTGCTGAGGTTGCAGTTGATCCTACTCTCTATGGCATTAATGAAGTCCCAATACAGACCCATGGGAAACACCACTTATCAATGGTTTTCATCTGGACACTGAGCTGTTGATCACTACCCCTTGGATGTGGCCATCCAATCAATTTTCTATCCACTGAGCAGTCTACCCATCAAATTCAAGTGTCCTCACTTTGGAGATAAGGGTACCAAAGAGAACCATGTCAAGGGCTGTACAGATGGCCGGATGGATGACATGAACATCCCTTTCCTTGCCCACTGATGCAGCCATAGAAAGCCACCAGACTGGTGAGGCAGGACTTGCCCTTAGTCCAGTCATGCTGGCATATCAAATCATCTCCCTGCCTTTTGTGTACCAGAGCACAACTTCCAGGAAGATCTGTTCCATGAACTTCCCAGGCACAAGGCTGACATGCCATGTTCCTGGGAAGTTGTAATTTACAGGAACATCTTTTCTTCCCTTTTAAAAAAATAAGAGCAAGCTTTGCACCCATTTCTAGAAAAAGAGTTATGGTGCCATTTCCACTCTAATGTATACCTATTTTTCAAGTACTTCTGAACATTGCACAGAATCAGGGAAACAATGCCAAAAGATTTATTTGGTTTTAGCACACTTTACATAACTAGTCTATTTTTAAAAATAAAATACGTAAAATAATTTTAAACAAACTATCTGTAATAGTGAGAGAGACAATATTCCTGAACATTTAGGTTTTATGAAATGACATCCAATATAAGGAGAAACAAATAGTGACAAACATAGTTTTCTCTCTTTGAACATTTTATTTCTTCTAGCTCTGAAATATTTTGCAATGTTATTTATTGCTTGTGTTATTACAGCACATTCAAGCATAATACCAATTCCTCAGGTGAAAGTATTACAAAACATATGCCAAAACCTGAAGTGATTGCTAATGCTCTTTATTAATTACTCAAGTTTAAACAGGTTCCTTTCAACAAGGCATTATTATAAAAACATAAAATTACAATGTCATACAAAATGCTGCGGAAATTTCTTTGTGTGTGCAACAGTTTTTATTTGATGAACAAGTTAATATACTGATCTGAATCTCAAATCAGCCCAATATTTTTCTTGTCATTGGTTTTGTATGCATTATATGCAAATCTACACTATTTGCAATAGCATTACTTCACACTTCAGTCTGTGCAGTTCCAACTAGAGTAGGTGCAATTACAACCTTTACAAAGAAATCCACTGATTTATATCAAAGTGAAATTATTTAAAAGCTTTATGGTGACTTTTTACATGATGTGAACTCAATAGAAAATGAGACGTGTAAAATTTGCACTGTATTGTTTATTTCCATTCCACTTATCATAATGGGAAAGAAAGATTAAGTAAATTACAATTCCCTCTCTGACTGAAAGATAGATATGTGGGCCTAAGAAAGTAATAAGATCATATTGGGAGTAAAAAGCAGTAGTGTTGGTGATTTAAAACATTTTGATAATGTAGTCATAGACGGCACCATATTTGTATGGGAAAATAGAAAATTTGCTTAGAACTACCAGAAGAAATTGAAACAATGTATTTTTTCCTGCATCCATATATCCTAACCAGACTACGTTGCCTTTCTTGTTTAGAAGAAGGTGAATAGAAAACTTGAATGTCATAATTTATTTCCAGAACTGATTATTGCTACTAGTTTGACTGCTTGAAGACTGTCACATAGTAGACTGTTACTGCTTTTAAGAGATTGATACAGTTTCTGAGGTCATGACCATAACAACAACAACAACAACAACCACAAGAAGTAGATTTTCTGGAAATCTTGTGCCGATGTTGCTGATATATGTAGGAAGAGAGTACAAACAAAAAAGAGAGAAGAAAAAGGCATGGATGGTTTTATATGTTTTACGGGGTTAAGGTTGTCCTCCTTATTGTGCAAAGCAGTATATATGCATGGGGGTTTTTGTAACAGCATTAATGGTAAAAATATGTATTTATTACCAACGTATCTCTTCCCTGGTTCACCTCTGTCGTGTTCTTCATGTGATAGTTAGAGGGAATAAAGAGATCGTCATCCATGATTTGTGCAATGAAGATGTGATGAAAGCTTTTAAAAGAACAGAGTATGGTCCCTCACTTCTTGAGTAAGGCAGATACACATTCAAAAATCCACTATATTTTGAAATTAAACTATCAAAATATATGTATTAGTAGATCTTAACTGTTAGAGATGGATAAGTGGCTGTGATATCTATTAAAATTCATAAAATATCAAGCAGTCTTCTACTTTATAGCAGTCTGAATTGCTGCTATTATAGTCCAGGGTAAAGAAGCAAAAATGGCCTTTGCATAGTCTCCACAGATGTTTTATTCAGCCGTGCAGTGAGATGTTCAGGTCCCAGCACCCTCACCCCGAGGTCTCACTTTTTCTCTCTACTGGGGCCCAGGGGCTGACCCTGGTCTTGGGGCTGTACAATGATGAGGGCCAAGCAGGGAATAGGGAAGGAGTGAGTCAGGAATGTAGGAACAGACATAGGAACAGGGGAATGAGCCAATGGGGTCTAATAGCTTTTGAGAGAAGCTTTTTTTGTCTCCCTAGGGAGAAAAAAGAAGGGAATTCCCCTCCCCCTCTCCAGGGTCTCCACACTACTTCTCTGTGAGTGTCAGAAGACATTTAAATTTTTTAGTAGATCTGGAGAGCCTGATGTGGGCATGAAAGCACATGAAGCCAATTAACATATGCACCTAGAGCAAAACTTCTCTTAAGCATTAAGCATTAAGACCTTAAGCATTAAGACCTTTACTTTTAGTTGAGATTGCATAACAGTAAATGTGAAGACCCACTAATTTTACATTGCAACAACAACTTTAGAGTGTCTTAGACTGGTACAATTTTTTTGCATAAAAAATTCTAGGTATATCAACTTAATTGAGCTCATTTTTAGACCTGTATGTGTGTACAGTAATGCATAACTGACCAGATTAATTTGGAAATTCTTGAGTAGTTTTTGACCCCAGGATAGGTCTATGGATAGTGAACTTGTATATTATTAGATATATGTGAATGGAGTCCATGAGAGCAAAGTACTGATTTTCATGGCATCAGGTAAAGTACTAACCAAAAAAACCCCAAACCCTTCCTTCACCTCATTTACAGTTTTGATTTATAAATTAAATGAAAGAGTGGAAAATAAAGACTGCCAAAGAAATACTGGCCACTGCACGCATATGTGTGTGCAAAATTTAATGTCCATAAGCCACATGGAAAAAAATATTAATATGAGGATGAATTAATTTCAAATAGCTCAGTCTTTATTGGTTATATTTTAGAGCACCTAATTTGTGTTTATCGATGAACACAATATGAGTTACACCATGAAAACTAACAACTACATGTTTTAAAACCTGGCTGAAGTATTGAAGACCAAATGAGGACACAAAATCCAAATGTTGGGGGGAAAAAAGTGCCACCTGTGTCTTCAGAAGAAAGAGAAAATGTGTTTCTTGTGTGTTTTATTGTAATAGTCAGACAATATATATGGCTTGGTCAGCCCATATACTGAGAAAACAATCTTTTATGAAATTAATATTTTCTCTAGAAATACTAGAATGTGGTTAATAAATATAATGAAGAATTAGATTTGGGGTTGCTCTTAGCAAATACAAGCTAGATTCTGAAACAGATCCTATTTAGAATAGTTAAAGGCTTCTTTTTTTTCTCCTTTTATAGAGATGATTACGTGGACAAAATTAGACCCTGGATTAATTTAATCCAAATTGTACTTGATTGCATTTAAGAATTATTTTCATAAGTTATTTTAAATCTGTGATGAAACTGATTTAAAGCATTTTAGAGAAACACAAATTCTTACTTGAACATCACCTGATTAGTATAGAGAGGTCTCACAATCATTTGTCAGCCTGTTTCTTTTACTCCCTCTGTTACACCTGCCAGAAGCAGTAGATGCATGAAGGCAAGGAGGTGAAACACAGAAACATTAATCACATTCCTGAAAAAAATCTGTTACTGATGTTATGTTCTCTTCAGCTTCTGCATCTTCTTGCACACTGATTTCCTAAAGAAATAAAAGTGCTGATTTGTTCCAATCATATATATAATTACTTTAGATGCTTCCACTGATATGCTTTTTAAACCCAGTTTTTGTATTTAGCTGTAGTAGTTTAATATGAACAGAATCCTTATTTACTCTTCAGTCCCTGTACACACAATATCACAGCTCAACTAGGAAGGTAGGAAGAAACTTAGATGTGTGAACAGTTTGACTTGAGGGTTATTGTGTTACTTTCCTAAAACTGACAAAAATGAGCATCATTGTCTTCATAACATGCAGTGCTGCTTTCTGGAATGACCTTATTTTGGACTACATATGTTAGTGAATTTTTTATAAAAAAAGAAGTGTACAAATCTCAACTAAGTTTTGGTGTTATGAGAGAAAAGATCACATCATGAGAGCTCTATTTCTTTGCTGAACAGCCTCAGATTTTATCAGATACTATTGTAATGTTTGGAGCTTTATATCTGCAGAAGTGAAATTAAAAGAGAGTGCAGAAAGAATGCCAAATAAAGGATATAATACATACTACTATATTCCTGTGATGATACATTCAAGATGGTCTCTGATGTCTTTTCCAATCTAAATGATTCTGCAGTTCTATGATTATTTTTTAGTGTTTAGTGTCATTATTTCTATCCATCTTTCCTAAGTTGTAGCGGCCATAATTGGTATAAACACATTTTGTCTTCACTCTTCCTTTAAAAAAATTTTAAAAGTGATGTGACCTTCTTGTCATTGGCTGAAACTTTTGTACCATCTATACAGGTTTCCATTAGTTGAAAGTGTTTTTAGATGGCTGGACCCATGCTTTTCAGTCAATTACTGGCTTTTATTTTGCTGTAATCATAAAAGACCATTTCTTTCTCAAATTGATCAATTAAGGTCATGGAAATAAGTGGAGAAGAGTGTACAATTTCTTAACAACACTGTCAGGATTATCCTAGCACTGAAGAAGAAATCACCATAGACTGTCTTAATGAACAGAAATAGCTTTCATCCAAGTACATGCTCTTTCTCCATTTTTTTTTTCCTTTTGGTCACAATGCAGAGTGAACTACACAGCAATCAAGTGTTTGAAAGCAGTTAAAATATATCTACAATATACTTAATGTAGAGCTTTATGTCTTTTACTTATCTGCTCTATTTGTTTCAGCTTGTATAGGGCACATTACAAAATCAATCGAAGCAGTCATTTTCAGTTGAAAAGAAGCAGACTACAGGTTTGTTTTCTATCAGGAGATAATGTGATAGAAGAAAGAAGCAGATGGAGTAAATCAATCAAAGCCAAATTATTCCAAACCACAGAGGAAAGTTAAAGCAATGAATATGAGAAGTAAAGGGATATTAAAGTGGCAGAAGGTATTACAAGAAGTGGAGAAGTCCTATTCCATTAGCTCAGGAGGCCCAGAAACGACAAAAAGATCTTTTGAAATAACTAAACATAACAACTGCACCCACTTAGGAAATTCTGCTACATCCCTGTGGCCTAGTTGAAAGACATGACAAAAAAATCTCCCTAATATTACATGGCCTTGGATTATTATCCTTTATTGATTTCTTTATTATTACCCATTATTGATTTCTCATGTAGGCAGAGGCATTTCTCAAGTTGCATTTAGGAATTATAGGGCAATCAAGAGAGCCTTCAGGGCATTGGAACAACTGTTTAAAATGTCAGGAGCACACCACTGTTCTCAACTGCCAGTTGCCAGGAATGATAGAAGAAACAAAGACAAACCATATCAGTACCTGGCTCCATGACTGGTATCTCAGGCAAAATTTGAAGTTTTTTGATCCTGATAGCTCAGACTTATTGATGATGGATAAGGTACACCAGTCTCAGAGGGCCAAAAGATCCTTGTGCAGAAGATATCAGGGAAAGAACTTGTGGAAAGAACTTTAACCTATAATTGAAGGGGAAAGGGATAAAATAAATCTCATTAGAGATAAGCCTAGAAGTGGCACATCAGTGTTTGCCCCTTGGTCTGTTCCACAATGTACTGGGTTTACAGTTAAGTTGAACAATTTAAAGGATCTTTTCCAAACTATATGAACCTCAGTTTCTGTTATTCCATAATCTTATAGTGATGCCCTTAGAATGTTCCCATTTTTTCCTTGACCTTAACAACCTCACTTTTGTACATTGCTAAGGTTGCTTTTTGGGAGGTACAATATGGGGGGGATATTTGAGATATCTTTGAGGATCAAGGGATAAAGACATTTATCTTCAATGATGATAGGTAGATTTCCAGAGACTAAGACATAATGCAGAAGAAAAAGACAGAAGTGTTTTCTGAAGTCTACAAAATCCTGAAAACATATCTAAAATAGACCAGATTTATTCCTCAACAATTTAAGAGCTAAATTAATGTCAAAATAGAGTCAAAATTTACTTCAGTCTACTTTAGCTGCTGAATTAATGTAATAATTCAGTAGTTTTCAATTTCTATCAAAATGCCTATAAATAGAAATAGTTTGGAAATATTACTAAAGTTGTTCCAAAATAATTATTCTACAATGCTTAAAAGAAAAATGTTACTCTAGAAAATAATCCAAATATTTCTTGGATTAAAAAAAACACACTTTTGCTTTGCAAATACAAGTTTGAATTTTTTTCTGATATATTCCAGTGAAGTAGTTTTCAACTTTTTGATAGCTCTGAAAGTTATCAATATGTTTCATTACAATTTTACGTTACCTTTCAATCATGGAAAATCTTTGATGGGACAAATCCTAACAATTAACAGCTTTGGGTGTTCTTGTTTCTTTCTTCATTGGAAATGGAGTTATTGAAATACTGGTATTTTAAGAGAATAAATGCTCAGAAATGCTATATATTATACTACAATTTATGCATTTACTATTCAATAACACATATAAGGAAGGCAGTTTATGTCCAAGTCACAGGAGTACACAGCTCTCTGCTTCCACTATGGCCAGTAATACCTGGACATAAGCTAGGCAGAGTGGCACAATCACAGGACAGAACAACAAAATAATTCAAAGGTGTCTTAAATCCACTGAAGCATGCTCCTGCTCCTGTGGCTAGGAAACTCTGCTTTGAATTTAAGAATAACTAAAATGGAAAATATTGCACAGCCATAACATTTATTTAACCACACTTTTAGATAGTCCAAATTTTAAGTGGAAAATTTTGGTGTAATACCTGTAATTAAGCAAACGCATTTGAAAAGCAATTTTTTCTTTAAATACCCTTGTGCACCAGAAAGAACCAAAAGCTCAGATCTCAGGAGAGTTTTACAGACAATAATAGAAAAATTACATTATTTGCAGGTGCTGTAAAGAGGTAGACAAAGGATATCAGCTATCATTTAAAACTGAAAGAAATGCTCTTGGTGATAATTTGAATTTCAAAGTAATTAATACATATTCTTGGTTTTTAGTTGCTGTTTAAAGAAGCAGACCAAGTTTTCAGTACTTCTGGTGACAGTAATAAATGTGTACTTTAGCATTTCTGGAATGCCATAACAGGATTTTTACCAATATTTTCTACCATCTGATAAATGTCAGCAAATCCATTTAGTGACAGTTAAAATTTCATTTTAATTGAAAAAGTGAGTTTTATTCACATGCCATGGAGTAATTCACTTTGATTTTTTTACCTTTTATTCCATTCCACAATGAAAATAATCTTGTTGGGAACATTGCATCATTTTTATAAATTATTTATCATAGCTCAGATTTTCACTGGTAGAAGCTCATGGAGAAAGAGGGTGTTAGGTTCTGCAATAAGAGGTTAATCTGCATGTGCACAAAGATTCCAGAAGCATGAGGCAGTGAAAGGGTGAGTGCCAGCAGAGACAGCACAGAGCGGCGTCACACCTTGTACCTGTGGTGGCAGTAGCCAGAGGTGTATGGGTTTAGTATGGGTATGCATGTCAGTGGGATTTTGCTAGACAACATGAGAGAGAAATTTGAATGAGAGGCTGAGAAGCCAGTGCCAAGGTGGCCATATGCTCAGACTCGATACTGAAGATATCAGAGGGGCTGAGATTTGGCTGTTGGAGGTACCAGGGATCCAAACTAGCAGCTGGAGCAATCACAGGGTCTTGAGGTAGAGTACTGGCCATTGAGCTGGATCAGTTGGCAGACAGACTCCTCTTGAATTTAAATCTTAATTAATGGATACATTGGAAGATCAGATCCAAGGGCTACTGGTTAGACCAAATGTACAAACTCAGTTACTAGTGGGATCCATAGAGGGTGTACGTGCACATCCATGTGGGTCCTTGCTGTGTGAAAGGACAAGCTGCTGAATGGGGATGCAACTGAAATTTGCTGCATAGCCTGTCTTGACCTGCCACTGAAGAGACCTGTACTAAACGTGTATATTAATGTAAATTTATAGTAGATTTAGGTTTTCGCCCTCATCAGAGAAGAGAATAGCATGATGCTGTTGAAATAATCCATACTTGCATGAGTGGAATGGTTTATCTCTTTGTGTTTATCTGTGTGATTGGCCACATACATATACTTACATGTCTTATGCATATATGCATGTGTGCCTGCCTACTGGGCATACAGCCTTAGCAATGCCCATGGCTGGATTTAGCAACTCAGAGCTTCAACTGCCTCACCTCTGTCAGGCTGCAGGGCTTGACAACTCCCAGAATCAAGAACTTAGTTCATTCCTGAGTAGCAATGTAAATGCAGCCACCAATACTTTATTAGCCTATGTGAAATTTCAGTAGCATTATATTTATAGGTTTGTCAACATAAAAATATTTACTTCTTTCTGTTACAAGAATATGCACAATTGAAAAATATACTTTAGAGTCTGAAAATTAGGCATATTGCTATGATTTGTAGCTCTAAGTGTCGAACTGTAGTGATTAACACATAACCTTGCATGTGCAAATTATAAAAATACACTATTACTGTTAGATGAATTGTTATGGCTTGATAGATCAGGGGATTAGGATATTGGCAGAGTAGAGACAAGCTAAAAAGTTATATCTGTTTCTCCTACTGTCCCATTCATCCAGCTATGAGTCTGAATCTACTTCCATCTTTACTCTGTCTTTGGTATCAAATTAACCTAAAAACTTTTCACATTGTCTTCAACAGAACTGAAACCTATAAGTAATATTAAAAGGAAAAGGAATCCAGACATATAGGCAAATAATGACTTATTACTGAACAGAACACTGATACATGTTTCCTAAATAAATAGGAATATATATATATTACTGAACATAGAACTAATATTTCTTGTGCCTTCACAAATTCTTCTGCAACTGGTAGACTTGTAATAACTTTGAAAACTCTTTTCATAAGGCCAGAAAATACATTACTATTTTCTCATTTATCCTTCTACAATGCCGCAAAAATACACCTCAGCTATTAAGGAGATGTAATGTCAGGATGTAGGGGAAAAGTACAATTTTGATAGTGGGCCAGAAAGCATGAAAGTAAGTAATGACACATCATAAACTTGACCAGTCATCCAAAACTGAGAAGTATCACTACACTAAACTTGAGAAATTAGCAGTAACATACTTTTCTCTCACTCTGTAAGCAGACTTGAATTTCTTTATTCTTTAGTAATTTTAACACTACTTCCTTTCCATGTAATGTAGTTTTAGAACTCCAGATATATACAGATATGAAAACATGGGTTCTTTTCATAGTCCTTAACTTTTTATTTCCTTTTTTGGCATTGTTATATTGACCTATGAAATAAAATCCAAATCTAACAATTATAAATAATAACACCTATCCATTATAATAAATTGCTTATCAATAAAATCCTTTATAATTGCTTATCAAATCCCTGACCATCTGAAGTTGTTTGGTAAAAAAAAAAAACCTATTCTCTAATATTCTCAGCTGGAATATTTCAATTTTCAGTTAATATTTTTTTTTTCCTGAAGCCAATTTTGGACCCCTTTATTATTGCCCAGTAACAGACAGTTTCATTGACAAAAAAGTACCAAAGTGTCTGACAGGTCAATCTATTTAGAAATCCATATCCTGTGTGAAGTTGATTCCTGCCAGCAGCACTCTACTCTGTTATAAGGGCTGTCTCCCATGGGTACACCAGATAACAGACACAGGCTCTCTGCTTGTGACTTGTAGGTTATGTAAAACTCACTGATCCAGCTAGGGAGTATTAGATCAAATGGAACTAATATTTGCTTCCTTGCCAGTGTAGTCTCATACGTGATGGTTGAAATAGTGAAACAGCAGTGGAATACACCGCTGCCAGGTTTAAGGTCTGAGGAGAGACATGGAAACAAGGAGCTTATTTTTCTGGAAAAATGCTGACAAACTACCAGTTCTGATGAACAACCAGAATGATTTCATGGAACTATACTCTTTCCACACATTTTTTGAGAAATTCAAGCTCATCTTGTGTCTATAACCATTCTTGACAGTAGCAGGCTAAGTATGACAAACAGCACACCAAAGAAGGCTGGATTCACTTGATGCATCTAGGTGGTCCTAAACTCTGTACTTCCTCTTCCAAAATTCAGTACCTATAAATTTAATCTGGGGACTGCTCCTACTCAGATATTTGTAAGAACGAAACATATGGAAATCACTCCTTTTAGGACATAATAATTGCATAATCTCTTGTCGAATGCAAGAGAATTCAAGAAGGTGGATTTTGATTTGCAAAAGCTACATGCTATTTTTCCTGAAAGGAAAACAATAAATATTCCTTTTTAATGTAATTTTGCAGAACTGTGACTTCAGTAGAAAGGCAAATAGAAAATTTTTGGAAGTGTCATTTCCTTACTGAGTCAAAAATTTACAGTCACTTCAAGCAAGAAGGAATAGGTAATATCCCAAATGCTTTAAATTTGTGACCAATGCTTTTGAAAAGAGTGCAAATGGTATAACTATGTTTTTATGGCATTTTAAAACTATTCACTGGCTGCTAAGAGAGAGAAAAATCAAATTCTGTCCTTTTCATTCAGATTCTGACCTTCCATTTTAAAGATACACCTAACATTTATGATTGTGAATTAAACCTCAGCACATCTCTGATGAGGTACCTACTTAAACTTGTAAGAAGACATGAAAATAGTTATGAAAATCATCTATGGAATGTGTGAAATTTTATATTTTTTTCAAGTAAAAGAATTAATACATAGTTTCACTGATGATAATTGAAACATCTACACTCTTAATTTAATTCGGAAAAAGTCAGGAAAGGTCTCTCACACAGTTTTGATGTTTTGTCTTGTTTCTTAGCTACAAGTGGATTTCAGTCTAGACATACTTGTGTATATTTCCACATCTCAAAATATAATTCCAGATACCACTTGAAGACAACGAGCATCTTGAGGTTTGTCAATCAGCCATTTTGAGAAGGAAATGTGACAGAGATATTTAACCTAGATGTCTTAAACTTTTTTTTACATCAACTGTCATGCTTGAAAAGATCAATGCAGCAGTGTATGTGGGTAAGAGGTTTCTTGGTTTTTTTAAAAATTTCTTTGAGTGAAGATTTTCTGGTTTAAATATGTTGATTCACATGTTTCAAATATTACATTTAATGTATTGTTAATTGTCATTGTGCGAGAAAGATGGAAGGAAGTTCAGTCTTTCATACAATCTTTCAATATCAGGCTCTTTATAATTCATTTCATGTTCCTGTAGACATCCAAGCTTCAACTGTGTTACAGAGGGCTTCTTTTTTTTTTTTCCTTGGTTCAAGATCTCTTCTTCTTTTTCATGAATTACTTAAGAAAACCGTAATTTCACCCAAGTTGAAATGTTCACAACCTAGCTTGATAATACAGTAACTTTTGGAAATTATAGGTCTGCAAAGTGTTTTGACAAATTGCAAGAGTGTATGGGTTACCAGTTTGCCAAGAAATTTGGAAACTCATTAATTTGTTTGGTTCTGCATCATCTTTGTTCCCAGTAATAATTTTATTGACAGTCTTCCCCCAAATTCTGTAAAGCAATGACTTTATTTTATTTTATAATTCCCTAAAAAATCTCCAAGTACCAATTTCAGTAATTTGGTTTATAGTTTACCATAGGAGTCAGAGGGAAACACTGACAATATTTTTTCAAACATACCTTTCCTGACCCTGGCATTTTCAAACAAATGGATTTTTCTGGGTCACTGGATGTTATCCAGTCACAAATTTGTGTCTTCCCTTGCTAATTATCCCCACACATCTTCTATTTATAGTCTCCTAAGTTCCCTTGCAAAGTGCTGATAATTTGTATTTGTTCAAAAACTTTCAATCAACTAAGACAGAAGTGTATATATAATACACAGATATTGGATACTCCTACCAATTGCAAATTGAAATGGAAAGTATAAATAATCAGGATTAAAATTGCTAATATATGATATGACCTGTTAGAATTTCTATTTAGATTTTGCATTTTCCTACTTTTTTCAATGGACAGCAATATATCAAATACAGAAAAAAAGATCACCATAAATTTAGATTAGTTCAACAATTTCACTGCATTTTTAAACTCTCACACATTGTTAATTTGTTGAAGCTCCCTTCCTTGCCCAGGTATTTCTTTCCTGCATGTATCCTTCCAAACATTATGTGTGTATACATATGTATATATACAAAAATTACTTCTACTCCGAAGAAAAAAAAAAAGTATAAAATTTTGCAAAACAAATTGAGGGAAAATAGTGATGTTTTCATGTGGGTTTTTTTGATATATTTTTTTCTTGTAAGAGAAGCGAACCTAAACTAAGCTGAGCTAAGCTCAGCTCAGCTCAGATTTCTTACTCTCTGTTCCTTCATAAGTCCTTTTTTATTGTTTCTCAACATCTTATATACACTTTCTGATTAACCACTTGCTTTTAATGGCCTAAAGCTATCCTTCCAATTGTCAATCATTCCTTGGAATATTTATGGATTATTATCCATTATCTTTGGAATTGTTATGAAAAATGTGAGTACGTATAAAGGTGCTGAAAAGCAGACACACATAACAGGGAAAAACACCTAAAATACTGCATTGTAAGTAAGTACTATTGATATCCATGATGGAAAAAACATAAAATCTAAAGTGTTTGAAATAGTATATTTTTTAAAAACCTATGTGAACAACAGCAGAAAGCCAAATGAAACACTACATTTGATCAGATCCTTATGCCTAAGTAAACAATGTCAATAAAACTGCAACTGAATGTTAGAATTTCTTTATTGATAATAATAATAATAATTAATTCATTTGATTGTACCACTCTATAAACAAGGTACTGAAATGCATAAAATCCATATCTATTAATCTCCAATATGTAATAACTAGAATAGACAGAACAGCATAAAAATGCTAGTCTACAGGATATAAAATGCAGCCTCCAAAAAAATCAAATAAACAAATACACAAATGCAAAGTATAATTGCTCTCATCCCTTTACTCCTGCTTTCTAGTTTGCTTTCAGACTTCGAGCACCAATAGCATTTTTTTGAAAGCAGGTGACATTATACTCATTATGGAGTCATAGAAGGGTTTGGATTGGAGAACCTTGAAGATTATCTAGTTCCAAAATCTCTGTCATGGAGTGGGAAACCTTCCACCTGAGCAGGCTGTTCAGATCTTCATGCAAGCCTGGACTTGAACACTTCCGGGGATGGGGTATTCACAACCTGTACCAGAGCCTCACCACCATCTCAATAAAGAATTTCTTCCTAATATCTGATCTAAACCAGTTATCTGTCAGTTTGAAGCCATTCTGCTTTGTTCTGTCACTACATGCTCCTGTATAAAGTCTCTCTTCATCTTTTCTTTTCACCTCCCTGGTACAGGAAGGCTACAATTAGGTTGTCCCTAGTCCCTATTTTCTTCAGGCTGAACAATCCCCATTCTCTGAGCCTTCCCTCACAGCAGAGGTGCTCCATCCCCCTGATCACCTTGGTGCCTCCTCTGGCCTCTCTGCAGCAGCTCCATGTCCTTCCTGTGCCGGGACCCCAGGGCTGGAGGCAGCTCTGCAGGTGGGGTCTCAGCAGAGCGGGGCAGAGGGGCAGAATCCCCTCCCTGCCCTGCTGCCCAGGGGCTCTGGGTGCAGCCCAGGACACACTTGGCTCTCTGGGCTGGCAGTGCCCATGGCTGGCTGTTACGATTTGACGCTCGTGCAATGCTAGTGCTTCCATGAAAATATATGTTCTCTGGTGTCTGCTGGGAGATGTGACCAGGAATAGAGCAAAGCAGGCTCTAATTTAAGAATAAAGAAGAAAAACTTTATTAACTTACAACTATATATAAAGAGAAACACAGACAGAGCTCGGAATGAAAACTTTCTAAAAACATTCCTCCTCCCCCCACTAAATTTCTGATACACCCACCTTTCAGATCATCAACTCTCAGTCCATCACCACTCTTTAGATAATCAGTTCTCAGTTCATGAAGAGGAGATGAGTCCCTCTTGTGCCATAGGCTTCCCCTGGAAACATAGTTGAAACCTCGTGTGTTTCCATGTCACACATGGCACCGCCCGGAGATCATTTGCCATCGTGACCTCTTCCTTCCATGCCCAGTGCTCTCACCACTGCACATGGACCAGAGCTGCATTTGGCCTGTCCTTTTAAAGACGCTTTGCCCAGTTCCAAAAAAAAAGCACGGTCTCTCACTTTTGGGACACCTGTTCCCTCCAAATTTCACCCCCTGGGGCCGAGGGGTCTTGAGAACAGAGATCTTCTTCTTCTTCCCAGAAGATGGAGGGCACCACCCACTCTCCCCACCTGTCATCTCTGTTCACGCACTCCTTCATATAACATCACTGCACTCTCTTGGCTCCAAGCCATTGCCTCCCCCTAAATGCAAGGAGAAATGGTTCTGTCTATGGCTATACAAGAAAAGTCCAGCCAAAGGCCACTTTATCATCTCTCTCACTTAAGATTCTTCTCAACTTCTCTCATGGCCGATTTCTTCTTATCTCATCTCTATCTCTCTTCTCATTCAACTCCAGGAGTATCAGCATTTGTAAGGTTTCCACAATCCAAGAAAAGGGTTAAAATCTCAGGCGCTGCCTGTCCAGAATTCCCAGATCTGCCCTGCCGGGCACCTTCTCGCTGCCTCCCCTATCAAATTTCAAGGCGGCACAAGCACAGACACCAGCTCCCCCTGGGGTGAGGGGGGGACCTGCCCGATGACTCTCCAATGTTCCTCCACCCTTCCATCCTGCAGGGGCCTTCACCTCCCCTCTCTGTCCCAGGCCCGGCCTACCTCACCCGGCCGCATGGCTTCCCCTGCCGCGCCCAGCCCACAGCCAGGCAGGGGAGCTCTGAACCTCTCACTGACCAGAACCAAGAGAGCTTCCTCCTGCGCGTTGTCTGCTTTTAACCCCCTGTGTTCTCAGAGGCCTATCCATGTCCTTAGTGGCCACATCAGGTGCCAATATTCAAATCTGAGCACCTATTAGTTTGACCACAGTATCCCAATAAACTCACTTCCTTTTCAAACCAGGACACTGGTAGATGTCCAGCTCTCACCCACAGCACCCCCAAGTCCTTCTGGGTAGGGCTGCTCTCGATCTGTTCATGCCCAGCCTGAGCTGGCACTCACCTGCCCTGACCCAGGTACAGCACCTGAGCCTGGCCTTGTTAAACCTCATTGGATTCCTGAGGGCCACTGCTCGAGCTTGTCCAGATCCATCTCTATTGAATGCAGGGTTACCTCAATGTCTGAGAATGATTGGCATCTGACTCCATGATTCAGAAAGCTGAACAATTGCTTTATTAAAACTATACAATATTACATTAATATTATATTATAACTATACTAAAGATATACTCTACTAAAAGAATACTGAAGAATACCACCAAATACTAAAGAAAAAACAATGACTGTCAAAGACAGCCAGGACACAGCTTTGACCCAATAGGCCAATTAATATAAACAACCACCACCAGAATCCAATTAAGAACTCCCTTCAGGTAAACAATCTTCCTAACACATTCCACATGTGCAAAACAACAGGAGCAGAGAATAGTGATAAGAATTGTTTTCTTTTTCTCTGAGGTTCCTTGCTGTGATTCCCAGGAAATATTCTTGGGAAGTTGTGCCTGCCTGCCGTCTATGAAAAGAGCTGTGGCTAAACATCTCAACAATATTGAGTGATTTACAGTGAATTATGGGACACTCAGAAAAGTGTTTGGAAAGAAAAGAACCTGACAACTGGAGTATTGATTTTTATTGTCTTCCCTGTATTGGAGGGCACATCATCCCGGAAGATTTTTATTGTCTTCCCTGTATTGGAGGGCACATCATCCCTCAATAGCACGTGGGGATGGCACCTCCTGCAGCAGTGTGTGGGAATTGCATCGTGGACAGTGGGGCACTTTCTTCAGGGAATCTAGAAAGATGTGCTCACCTTCCAAGAAATCATTGTCCTGAGAAGAGAGGGGTGGAAGGGACGGGTATGAGAGTCACACTGAAATAGGGGCACTGTCGAGGATGATGCTAATGACTGAGGGAAGTGTCCCAAACTGTCTCCCATGCAGGTGGCAGTGGGCTGACACTCATCTGTGGTACCCTTTGGGGTGCATGGGGGCCCTTCTGAAGACCATAGTCTCATACTCTGAGTGGGAGTCCACAGACAAAGTCTCTAAGAGCATCTCTGCCTGGACAAGGGCACAAGAGGGAAGCGGGGGCTGAGAGGAGAGCACAGGGACATCACAAAGTCAGAGTCAGCCAGGGCTGCTTCTGTCTCCCACACAGGGAAGGGGTGGGAGAGGGACAACCCCAGCCAAGTAAGGATGTTGTCCATGAATGTGAGACAAAGCTGTGAGGAACTATCTGTCCTTGTTTCTATTATCACTCCTTTACCTGTCCGCTGTGGAGACTAGTGGGCCAACAGAGAAAAAAACCACATTTCCCTGGAGGAAAAATCCCTTAAAAACCCTTTGTTAGGATGAGGAAAAAGACATGCAGATTTAACGTATTCCATTGGCCCTTCTGCCAGTGCTCTCATCCCATTGGTGCTAGTGTTCTGTCCCGCCTCCTGAGATCCTTATATAAACTCCTGCTTTCCCTGCCTGAGTGTCTCTTTGTTCGTAGACTCTTCTGAGGAGGAAGCTCAATAAAGGCTCTCCTTGGAACCCCACATGCAGACCCCGTCTCTCCTTCTGTGCCACCCAGATCACAGAAGAGCTGAAATCCCTTGATGTGAGCACAGACCTGCCTGTGCCACCAAGGTGTCTTTTTCAAGACACTTCTTTGGGAAGGTCACAGCACTCTGGACAATCACCTGCCACGACAGTCCACAGCTTCTGCCAGCTTGCCCATCCCAGCAGCTCAGTTATGATTTCAGGAAACACCCCACCCTATGTATGTTAGTCTCAAGTCACACTTTATCCAGCTCAGTTCCCATCAGCTGTTTCTGAATGTATTCCAGCCTCCATGTCCCACAACCTCACTATCTGGGCTTTGTATTTCAGCATCCGTAGTATTGCACAGAATGCAAGGCTGTGTTGGCTCTGCTTACCCACAGATTGTGCTGCGGGCATATCCTGCCTGCAAGACATCTGACTAGGTGATACCAATGCTGTTGGAGGGATCAGATGAAGACAACAGAGCAACCCGTTTTCTTTTTGTTGCCGTTCTGTACGGACAGCATAGTGCAAATGGGCTTTAACCTACCAACCACTCCCTTCTTACTCTGTCAGAGCACTGCCCTGGTTCAGAGAGTTTAGATGAATTCCTGCACAAGATGAGAAGGCAAACATACAGCTGATCTTTATACACAGGTGTCCTAAAACAGCTCCCAGGAGCATCTGTTCTGAGAAGCAAAACACAAGCACATGTGTCTCTCATACATCCCTTCCCATTAGCAGTACCTAAGTCTTACACTGTGTGCAGGAGATGCCATCCATAGGGGCATAGAACTCCTGTTCTTCAGTCCGCAGAATCTTCTGCTTCTTGTATGAGAGCTCATTGCACAGCTGTTCAAGCTCCCTCCTCGGCTGAGCCATGCTTAGATGATCCTGCCCCATCCCCAGGAGAAACAGAAGCTGTTGGCAATGGTTCAGGCCCTTGACGCACTGGCCACAGGCTGAGAATGGAAGGTGAGAGGTCATTTGCTTGGTGCAGAAGCTCTTGATGCTGCCTCAGCTGCTTCATCTCTCTCTGGGTAGAGTCCAAACACCTCTCCTGGTGTTTGGACTCTACCCAGCATGCCTCCTTGCAAGACTTGCTCCCCTTCCTCATACTTCTGGCATGAGCACTGCAAGACAGAGCAGCTGGGGAGAAAAGGAACAGAGACCATCACTGCCCAGGGGCAAGACCCCTTTGCACGTATCCTTGTTCTCAGCTCAGTATAAAGATTCATTACTTGGTGAGAAGTGGGAAATCCCAGCCTAGCTCCCAGACCCTCTACAGCTGTGAATTGCACCACAGATGCTATGCTTAGTTCAGTCATGCTTTTAAGCTTCTTCTCCCTCTGCTGGATGTGCTGTTTGACCCTCTTTCACTTCTCTTTCTTCAGGTGAAGATCCTGCCAGGATTCATCCGGCTGCTCCTTGTTCCTCTCCAGCTGCTACTCCTTGGCTCTTAGCTTCTGGCCATGTAATTTCAGGTCTGTCTGCTCCTAGGATGGGCATAGGGAAAACCAAAGCATTACCTGCCCTGTTCTTGATGCTGTCTCATGCCTTCCTAAATAGATGAGGGAGATATGTCCTTGCTGAACTTCTCCAGCAGGCCAATTTGGGGAGCAGAACAACACCACTACATACTTGAGCAGTGTCCTCTATTGATTCATCCTTGGGGGCCAGGGCTGGCACACCTGTGACTGTACAGACACACTCGCACTTGTTTCCCCAGAAAAGACGGAGCCCCTCACCATGTTGGACAAGGCTCAGCAGTTTGTCAGCAATGGAAAAACTAAGTCTGAATGGTTATTTTTCACCTCAGTAGCCCTTATAAAAGGACTTCTGCTGAGCTGTCTGTACCACATATTCCCTCCAGGCAGCCCCAGGCAGAAGCAGAACTGAATATGGACACATCCCATGGCATAGGAAGTTTTCCTCTCAGCTGACTTAAAATGGAGACAGCCGCTTCTGCTCTGTCTGCCCAAACTCCTCACAGACGCACCATAGAGAGAGATGACTGTGTTGATGTCCAGACATGCTGGTGGAGGCCGTTCCTGGTTCTCACCACCCTGAGTAATATCTCTGGCTTTACACGTGGAGGCAGCACTGAATGTTTCCCCTGTGGACAGGACCTATCCTTGGAGCTTCCCAGGTGGTGCTGGAGGCTACAGGAAGGAGCTCTGCTATGATACCTTGGCCAGTCTCATCATGGTGAAGTCCATTTTCTGGGATTGCTCCATCTTGTACTCCGGACACTCCTCCATCAGGCACTCTCAGTTATGGAATTCAGCTCACTCAGCTGCCAGCTTCCTGCACTCCTCTAAGAACTTCTGCAGCATTGACTCCTTCTCCAGCAAAATTCTGACCATAAGATATTGAGTGACCAAGGCAAGCAAGGCTTTGCCAGCCTTGGCTGGACTTTCTCCAAAGAACCCATTAGCAGAGGTGAGGGTCTACACTGTGATTGTGCTTGTCTAATGTTCCAGAGGCAGTACCTGTCTCATTGGAATGAATCCCACTTTGATGGAACACATGCTTGAGCTGCTTGTCCTACTCTGGGACTCAGGATGCTGCTTTGCCAGGACCATGTCCTGGCTTTTGACCAGAGCTGAGCTGCCAGCTGCTTCTTGTCCTGCCACAGCCACTCCTCCTGCTGCCACATGTGTGTCCACTATTTCTCCCTTCTCATTTTTCAGGGAGGCACATTCTCTCAGCCTTTCTTTTCTGAATGCTTACAGAGTGCCTTATTATTTTTAATATCCCTTACAAGTGCCATTATATCTGTGCCTTAAAATCTTAAACAATATATTTACAGGAAAGACTTTTATTAAAATTCTTTATAGAATTCTTCAAAATCTTTAAGCAGACTAGGTGTAACTCAAGGAAGAAAATTCATTTGTAGCACAAATCCCTGTCAACACAAATGCCTCTCAATCTCTTTTATAGCTTATTCAACTATGCCTTGACTGTTTCAGGTAATTCAAGGTTAACACACATTCTTTGGCAAAGTGGCCGGCACCACATGTCTTGCAAAGACATAGGGCTATATAAATTTATAGCAGAAATATTTTATTAGATTTTCTCACTTAAAATTTTTGATAATATTCATATAGGAAGCATTAACATTATGTTCTCTGTTTCTGTAAATTCTGTTGAAACACAGTAAAGATTTTAAAAGTCTGTATGAAACAATGGATACAATAGGTCAGCTTTGTTAAATATTGAGGCCTGGTTAATAATATTTTGCTCTTGTTTATAATTGCTGCCATTAAAAATGGTATCTACTTTTGTTTGTTTGTTTGAATTTAATATTTTTTGTATTAGATTACTCCTAGTTTGAAATTACCAGTGTTTGACAAGAGCTAAGTTCAAACTTAGTGTTTTATAGTCACAATTTATTAAGAGCTGTGGCTTTAAAGATACAGTATTGAAAGATTAGTTGTGAATTATGGTATAGCCTGCACATTAAAACCATGGGTTGTGCAGAAAATTTACAGAAAATCTGGAAGTTGCAATATTAATATCTTTGTGCTTTGGAGATTGCATTAATTATACCCATTCTAAGAGTGCAATAATTAGACTGTTTTACAGTAGTAGCTAAGGTCAGTTTATACAAGTATAAGTTTATAAGTAATTTTTCACCTGCTTCAAAGCTCCATGAACATATCAACTCAAATCTGTGTTTTCTGCTCAAAGTTGTGTTGTTTTGAAAGAAAAGCAATAGAAGTGGTGGGCTTGACAGAATGAAGTTCTGCCGCTGCAGTCAGGGATGTTCTGGCACAGGATTTCATCACAAAGCAATATACAGCCATGAATGCTAATTGGCCTTTTGTCATAGCTGAAAAATCAATCCTGTCTGCTAACACAAAAAAGCTCTTGTGAGAACATGAATTTTACTGGAATGCTGCCAAACATGGACAATTTGTATGCTGTAAGATGTTTCCAAAAGTGAGAAAAATTTGGGGAGTACAAGCAGGGAGGTGACTCTGCCCTGTAGTGGTAGTTCAAGTCAGTACCTCAGCTTTCCTGGAATATCCTCATCAAGAAAAGCAGAAAAAACCTGAAAGGAAGGATAAGAAACCTGGGGTTTTATTCTTACTAGTAAACCAACATATTAGTTGATGCCTGATAGATTGAAAGACAACAACAAACAAGGCAGTAAAATTATTTACTTGTACATTTTTTAAACATTGTATTCTGAGCTGAGTGAACATTTTAAACACATTTCATGCATTTTTAGTCAAAGTATTTAATGAGTTTCTTTTCAAATTCATAGACTTCAATAATGCCTACAGAAACATATCAGAAAGAAATATTTAACAGCATTTCTGGCAAAAGATTGGAACAGATCTGCACAAAAATTTGCATTTGTTAATATTTAAATTGGATACATAATTGTGATGATAAATATGAATCAGTCAGCAAAAATAAAAGTATTTCTTATATGTACAACTAAAACTTCACAATATCAAAACTGGACATTGACAAGTAGTTTTTTTCAGAGGAAAAGGATATGTTTTTTATTAGTTGTTTTTAAGTGGAATAGTAGTATCTTCCATCTGAACCATCTAATTCACAGCACTGTACATTGCACTTTGGAGTGAATCTGCATCCTGTTTAAGGCTAATGGAATTGATTGCATTGAAAATGCAACTACAGAATTCTCTCTTGGTTTAGAATTAATAGTACATTTTGCACAACAATGCCTCTTCTGTTTCTTTACTACAATTCCAATATCTATGGTCTCCAGACATTCTGAAAATATTTGCACATATAATTAGTTATTCATAGCAATCAAAAATTTATTGCTTTCTTTAAATGTTCAAGCAGATTTCCACACTTCATAATTCCTCACAATCATAGTTTTCAATTTATATTTTTAGTACATTAATCTCCTGCTGTCCCATCAAATACAAACTCTTCATCTTGTGGTGGGCTGAATCCTTTTGCTCAGGAGAAAAGCTTCACAGACATACATTTGAGTAGTATGATAACCAGCTAGAAGAAAAGTTAAATTAATTACTCAGGAAGATACAAAGCTAACAGCAAAAGGTGAATAAAGGAGAGTTAACTTAGTAGAAAATCAAGGTGTCAAGAACAAAATAAATCAGGCCAAAAAGATGCTTGAAGAAAATAAAATTGTAGTAGTCTTTATGCCTGCACTAAGACTGTAGGTGATAAACAGGAAGAATTAGAACTGCATGTTTGTGAGCATAAATTTGCCTTAATGGATAGTACTGAAACTTTTTTACATTCACATTATTGCACTGTTAAAATCAATATGGACTAAATGAGCAAAAGAGAAGAAGGGCAGATTTTCTATCTGAAACGTTGTAGTAATTAATTCAGAGGCATTGAAAAATCTGCAGTAAACAATGCAGGATAACTATGCCTTCATTTTATAATACATGACAAGTACCAGATAAGATAACTATAAAATGATACTGCTATTCCTAAAAGTTATCTTCAATTTTCTAATAGACCATTATTTCTGGCATATGGGGATGTGACATTGGATATTGTGACAGTAAAAGGTGTCACAGGAATAAAATCCGTATGATTAGATGTACTATGTTTGAAATCCCAGTTTATTATTTACTAATAAACATAACTGATACTTAAAAAGTATGGCCAGACTTAGAACCAACTTTGCCCAGAAGCAAGTAGAAAAATAAAGGCCTCAAATAATGAATAAAAATGTTAATGGATTCCATGAGTGAAAAAAACTTAAATAATATCTTTAAAAGTTCTTTAAACTGAAATAAAAGCATCCACAAAAAAGCAAAAGCAAATACCTACAACATAGCAAGAAAAGGGAAAATTGATAGTGAGAATAAAATGTGAACTGTAGAAATTCATAAGTAAAACAATGAATGAATAATGAATACACACACCCACACCCGCAACCCCCACCAACTGCTCACAAAGTTAAGAGGAATAAATTCCACTATGATCAGTATGCTTAGTCCCATGTCAGCCTGAACACAGAAACTATAGATCTGCAGGTTTTGAACTCAGTCATCCTTGTAGGTTCTTTCCAGCTCAGAACAGTCTATGATTCTATGATTTTTTAGCTAATAGGCCTTGCCATTAGTAGTGGAGGGCAAAGACAAGCAAATACCTACTTCCAGGTTCAGAAGATGGTTTAATTTCCTTTCACACCTGAGTCCTTACTACCAAAATTTTTTCTTGAGTTTTAGCTTCGTTACTCACTATTTTTTACTACTAACATGCAGATAAAACAAAGTGATAATTTAATAGTATTACATGGCTTCTGGACTCAATATTGCAAATCAGCATACTTCTTGCCATATGAACTTGCACATTCACATGCAAGAGCCTCTGGTCTTCATTGAGACATTGACATGCCCTAAAGATTCTTTAGTGTCTGCACAACACTGAGCCGTCATTCAAGAACATCCTAGCATTGCCAGCAACAATGCTGGCAGCAGAGAGGGCAAAAGAGTTCAGCTAGTATGTCTGTATTTCAGGAACAGCTAGATGCAGCACATATGTGGTAATGACAACACTCTAATCCTGCTGCTAACTCTCAAGCACATTAAGTGACATTTATTAGCATGTAGTATTTTTAAATTGGCACACTCATTTATACCAGTTTTATGTAAATTTTGGAAGACTGAAAATTCTTAGTACTAGGAAAAAGCTAATGCTATGTCAATATTTAGAAAACGTAAATTAAATTGACGATAGATATGGTTAATTATAGCCCTGTCAGCCTGCTATCGATCCCGAAGAAAATAATGGAGCAGGGTTTGATTAAGAAAGAATTAAGAGGAGTTAATATAATTAATGTCAATTAAAATGCACTTACGAAACCTAAGCCTAATCACTCCAACTTGGCATCTTCTTTGAATACAATTGCAAATTCGGGAGATGCATTCAAAATCTGACTTTGAATAATTCCATTTTGATGCAGTAAATTCAACAGCACAAAATCCTTTTGGTGATAGATTATATGGAATAAAGTCTAGGTAACGGTGTATCTTGAAGGACTTGGTAGAATTACTTCTTAGTCCACCCCTAATAAAATAGTACTACTAAAATTTCTACTGTAAAGCATTTACATAATAAATATTGATTCCTTAAATTATAAATAGTGATGATTACTAATGTAAACAGAGTCACTTATAAGCTGAGTATTGCAATATAATAGATATAAAGTAAATTACTCAAGCAGAAAAATGCAGCACATGGTAACAATATGAAGGATCGCAGAACGGTTCGCATTGGAAGGTGTCCGGTTTATCTGGTTTGTTCGAGGGGCCTCCCCCGGAAGGTTGTGGTGGTTCTTGTCCGCCCAGGGAATGCCAAGTGTCCGGTTTATCTCGGCTGTTTGAGGGGCCTGGAAAGGCCCGTGGTGGCCTTGGGGCAGCCCGCGTATCGAAGGACGAGAAGAGACTTCAGTTCTTCTTTCGGTTTTTATGTTTATTAATTGCTTATCTAAAAGATGTTCTTTCAGCCGAACAGAGATCTGCTCAGCAGTCAGCCATGAGCACACTGTCTGCCCTCCCGGGCAGCCATGTATCTTTATACCCATTGTTACGTGTACAATATTTATCATTTTTCCCCAATACCATTTATTCTTATAACTGGGTGCACTCTCAGTAATAACCAATCCAAAGGTGCCACCGTGGCCAAAGAAGATGGAGGAGAAGAGGAAGAAGAAGAAGGACAGGACACACCCCAATTCCTCCATCTTACTCCTCTAAACCCCCCTGTACATAAATCCTAAACCCTGTGTCTCACCCTCTAATTAACTAATCCCTTCACCATTCACCCCGGTGAAGCCCTCATCCTTGTCATCTCCTGTGTAGGACCAAAGTCCAGCCACCAGACACTTCTGGCAACATTCCAGGACTCCCGAGCCCCCCAAGGTGGTCTCGGTGGCTCAGCATCTCAGGACTGAGATTTTGAGATCCGACAGGAAGGGATCTTAAAAACCACGTGCCTCAAAGCCAAATTAAACATTTCCTTGAATGCTTCCAGGGATGGGACATCCACAACTTCTCTGGGTATCCTATTACAGTGTCTCAACTACATTCCTAGTAAAGTATTTTTTCCTAATATTTAATGTAAACCTTCTTTCTTTCAGATTAAAGCCATTAGCTCTTGCTTGTCCTGTCACTACATGCTTTCGTAAAAACTCACTCTGGAGCACTCTTGTAGGCCCCATTAGTTACTGGCAGGCTCCTGTAAAGTCTCCCTGGAGCCTTTTCTCCAGGCTGAACAACCAGGATGCTCTCAGCCTGTCTTCATATCAGAAGTGGTCCAGCCCTTGGATTGTTTCTGGCCCTCCTTTCGACCCAGTCAAGCAGATCCATGTCCTTCTTGTGCTGAAAACCCCAGAACTAGATGCAGCAGCACAGGTGAGACCTCACAAGGGCAGAATAGAGGAGCAGAATCCTCTCCCTCCAGCTGTGCCCATGCAGCCCAGGATGTGATCATCATTCATGGCTTCAAGCACACATTGCTTGCTGTTGTCCCACCTCTCAATAACAAATGCTCCCAAGACTTTCTCCTCAGTCCTGCTGTCATGATTCTGACAAAAACAAAAAAGAGAGAGACATAGTTATGGAAGTAAAATATAGAGTAAATATGTGTATTATTGTGGCCAAAACTTTGACTGGGAGTGAATGAATGAATGAATGAATGAATGAATGAATGAATGAATGAATGAATGAATGAATGAAACTTTTTCAAAGGGAAAGTATTCTAAATGAAGCAGAATTTTTATTACCTCTGTGTATATATATCTACATCTATATTTATCTAAATATAGCTGTGAAATTATATGGATTTTACATTGATATGACCATGTACTGAGTCCAGTTACAGTAGCTGCACTCCATTTTTTTTCTGCAAATAATATTAAAAATCTCAAGATCAAAGAAAAGTGAAAGATATTATTCAAGAGTGGAAATTCTGGTAGTCCTCCTACGCTCTTTGTTTCTGGTATTCCTTTCACATATTTAAAAGCAATTGTCTATATGGACAGAAAATGTAGATTTGTATATTTCCTATTCTTGTTCCCTCCAAACCCCAGTTCCTACCCACTAATATATAATACTCATGACAAGCAGCTTTTCCTTTTCCCCTTTTGTCATAGACATGACAGACTGGAAAGGAGCTCGTTCACTTTAGCTTATCAAGGAAAATGTTGGGAGTGACACAATCACAGACGATAGGAACCTCCTGAGGTACAGTAATCTGATTAATCTAATTAGTTCTTCAATCTAAGGGGTAAGAAGCAATAAATGGTTGGCAGCCTGGTTCCTTTTAAAATTGCATGCTGTGCACATATATTTAGAACCAATTTCCTCCAAATGGTTGGTATTTTTTGGATTCCTGACCCAGACTGTTTCTTGTTAGTATAAACTTTCATGTTAATCCAACACCAATACATGGAAATAAAGAGTTTCAAAGTTTTTTCCCTAGCCCTCTTACGTTTGTCTCTTAAGTCAGTGAAGAACACATGTGACGAAAGAGACTTGACTCACATTATTCGCTCTCATACCAGGGACTATTCCAAATGTTGAAACAAAATTGAACATTTTTGCCTAATATTTTTTTTCACAAAATGCATACTTGGAATACAGTCACAGTCAGAAAAATTTATTCCCAAATGGTATTTTAAATTTCTTGTTGTGAAAAGAATGTTGCTTTCATGGTTTGGGGTAGAGTGGCTGGAAAGCTGCCTGGCAGCAAAGCCACTGACGATGAGTCAATGTGTGCTCAGGTGGCCAAGAAAACCAGTGGAATCTTCACCTGTATCACTGATGGTGTGGCCACCAGGACCAGGGAAGTGATTCTTCCCCTGTATAGGGCACTGGTGAGGTCACACCTGCAATCTTGTGTTTTGAGTCCCTTGCTACAACAAAGACTTTGGTGTCCTGGAGCATGTCAAGGCCATCTCTTAAAGAAGTTTCTCCACCATAGGTTTCCATGAGCAAAATATCAGGGAGAATTCAATTTATTTATTTATTTCATACAGTGACAATACACAGCTACAGCTGTGTGCTTCTGGAGAGGAAATCTGAACAAAGAAGTCACTGGACAATTATATCCTTACCACCAAAATTTCCTAAATGTCACTTGACAGTTCAATCCAATAATATTAATAGGGTTTGGGGTCTTCTTGTTTTCCATTGTCTCTTAAATACAACTGTAAAACTATGGAAAAATGCTCTTTTCCATCAGAAATGATTCTGTAACTTGAACCAGGTAAACAGAATTCATCTGAGGACAGTTAATTCAGAAATTAAGTGTTCAATCATCATTCTCCATTTTTCCATCTTTTTGAACTGTTCATTTACTACCTGCAACCAAATAACCTTCTCCTGTCCAAAATCTTCCCCCTGGGATTTTGACATATAGAAGAATGTTTATCTTTTCAAGTGAGATTTGCACAGACAAATATTTCACTTCCCCTATGTGCAGATTGTCTTCAGTATCGCAATTAAAAACCTAAAGATCACCTAAAAAGTGGTGCTCTCCCAAAACTTCCAGGGCACTTGAAGGCTTTGGCCAACTAAAAAGATCAGAAATGGGTTTTGTCTTTATTTGGCCAGTATCAGGATGACAGTCTAGTGTGGCTACCATTCTATAAATGAAAATGCCATCAGTTGCCTTTAGAACCATTTCTGTGATATTGTTGATTAAATGTGCATGTGTTAGAGAATTCTTTTAATGTTACAAACAAATACTTGACCAATTTGGTGAGAAAGTATCACAGTGCACAGATCACTAGAGAGTAAAGATCAGATAATTTCTTTCCACAGTAGAAATAAATTGGAAATTAGCCTTAGGTTAGGCTAACCCTAAATTTTGGAGGAAGAAATTTGAAATTCCTAAGGAAATTGTCCTGGTACAACTTGCAAAGCATGTCCCAGTGACAGAAATAAATAGTTTTTTCTTTGTGTATACGAAGGACCAACAGAAATGAAGGATTAAAACTCCACTCTGATCTAATCATCAGTAGGGGCCATTTCAGATGGGTGTGTGTTTGACTAGGGCTTGTGAAGTACACAGCCCTGAATTTGCAGTTTAATACATTGAATCTTTATATATCAGATACCTTATGAACATCACAATAATATCAGGTTTTCCTCTGTAACCACAAGTAAATGAGATTGTTAGTCTGAGATAAACTGTGACATGCATATATGCAACAGAGTGAAGTTCACAGCCAGGGTAACAAGTAGCAGTGCAAACTCCAAATGCACAAATAACAATGCAAAACTAGAAAATATATTATTGGCTTGATCCTTAGAATGCAGCTGTCCTCAGCAGCACTCTTCATAATTCAGTAAGGCTTTTAGATGTCGTGCTGAACTCTACTTGGTACTTGTGCCATTTCCAGTTCTTTTACAAGCATTTTGCATGATGTTTATTGTTCTAGTACTTCTTTGTATTATTGGGTATCTGCTTAGTGGAAAATATTCAAGATAGCTAGGTTTGTTTGCTTTATGTATCAAATTACTTTTGCTATTTTACCGAATTTCAAGATGTAAACAAGTGTTTAATTATGGAACACATGATTGTTGTGAACACAGAAAATTATTGTTTATCTCAATTTATCCTAAAGTTAAAAAAAGAATTGTAGTGCAAATTTTCTATTTATCAAACATGTAATTAAATCTTTACAGATTATTGTATATACATATCTATAATATGTTCATAACAAATATCAAAGCAAAGATGCAGAATGTTCACACCACAATAATTTTATTTGCTTTGTTCAATATACACTTAAAATGAATGCATTTGTAATTGTCTATTCTTCAAATAGATTAATGTCTGCCTCTATGATCCTTCTGCCATGCAACTTTCAGAATGATGCTTCATTGATGTGCCGAGAAATCTGCCAGTTCACTATAATTTACTTAAACAGGGACAAAAATACCACGTGTATCTTGCTATATTTGCTTTAGGCTATATTTGATTAATCTTGTAAAAACAAGACTTTTCAGACTGACCTGGACATTCTGAATGGCCTAAAGGTTCTGAACTCATTCTGCCTTGTAGGGTGTTCAGAAATGGATTCAACATGCACACTAAGTTTGTCAAACACACTTTAAAAATTATTTTTGGAGGGAGATTCCTATTTATGTCCCCCTATATTGACACATCACAGACTTCAGCCTGATACTAAGCCACATTCATAGACAATATAAAAGAAAACGTGCTTTTGCAGAAGGTGTAATAATGCTGGTAAGCATGCTGACCTGGTGAATCTATATATAAATGTGCTATTATCTCTTTCTTTCTTCACACATGCTATGCTGTGCACAGAATTTTCTTGCTTAGCAAAGGAAAACTCAAGTTTCAAATCACCTGCATATTGCTGTCTGCTCCTAAGTTCAGAGTTTACGCATGCACAATAATGTGCAGCTGTAGATTCTGAATTTATACTTATACATATGGATGAACATGCATAAATATATATGTAAAGGTTTAATATGACTGCTTGCAAGCCAACTTTTCCTTAGGTTAAAGTGAATTATAATTCAGTTAAAATGTAGTATTAGGGTATTTTTGATAGGATATAGCAGAGTATTCCAAAAAAATCTTAAATGTTCTGTTTCCAAGAAACTCTAGAATACATTATAAAATACATAATAAAGGAAGAGAATGAAGCATTATCCATAAGTTACATAAGTTACATAAGTTCAGATACATTTATTATACAGTAAATTAAGGCAGAGCAGATGGATTTTGAAATTATCAATGAGACTCTTCCTGTCTTAAATATTCTGGTCTATAAGTATGAGAAACTGTGCTTCTGGCACAGCTTGAAGTGAGTCTAATATTGTTTGCCTGGCTTTACTTCACTTTCTTTGATAAATAATCTTAAGAGCAAAAATGAATGTAATATTAAGTATTAGAAAAATGCCAATCTGATAGAAAGCCATGGCTGTGTCATAATGGCATACCACCTTTTTTTTTTCTTTCCTACTAATTTTATACTGTATTAGAAAATCAAGACAAAGATGGACTTCATTGATTTATATTCTTGTATCTGCTAAAATAACTGAAGAATTGCCCATCAGAAGAAAAGTTGATATGTCATTTTTAAAAGAGCAATAAACCCTTCCGTAATAGTTGGATTCAAGTGTTCAAGTTATACCCATAGCAGCAGAATAAAGCAGAAATGCCAATATAGTAATGCTGAATATTTTGTTGTTCTGCCTCCAAAAGGGAAAAAAATATTTTAGAAAAAAATCTCTTCTATCTTGTCATAGTCTTAAAGTTTGTAGTTGATGAAATAAGGCATTTCAACACTGGTGTAAACTAAATACCACTGGTCCTTCTAATATAACTTTACTTTCCTTCACGTGACTAATAACATAGCTCTAGCCTGCCAGGATCTTCCCTCTCACCTGTCATTCCGACTATACTACTGCTCTCCTCTAATCCTCCTCCCTTCAGATGCATTGAATCACAAGGTGCACAGCTGTGGCCTGAGAGGGTTCAGTTTAATCACATTAAATTGCTCCCAGTCACTGATGCCATATTGACATGACCAAGCGTTGTGATACACAGATACTTCACCTCTTGGGAAGACCCAACCCTTAAGAATTACTACCATTTCCTCTTCTGTGTTACATTTAAGTCAGAGCACCAGAGAAATTATTAAAGGAAGATTAACTATGGCCCACAACCATAGCATTAGCAACGCTCAGCACATCAAAGAATGTTAGCTTATTCATTAATATCAGTGGTTCTACTGCTCAAGAGGTTTCTCTACAGAAAATATAAAGATTCCTTTGTTCATTTGCATAACATTAGTTTCAAAATATGCATCTTTAGCATGTAGTTAATATGCTAGGTAAGCTATTTGTATTATAATACGTTAGGTTTTTTAATGTTGCTACTCAATTCTACTCTGCATTATGGTTTAATTGATAAAAAGTCTACAGCAGACAAGATTAAAATAGTAGGCAGCTATGAAGTCACCTAGTAGCATGCTAGTAAATGTGACTGACAATCCAGTAAATCTTCCAAAGCAAGTATCGCATTTTCAAAATCCCCTTCTACCCCTTTTTAAGGTATGGTTATTGTGATTGACATAAGTAAACAGAAAAGTGTCTTCACATGAGATAAAATGCTGATTTCATCAAAATCTTTCCCTGTAAAATTGCATTAGTTTTTCAAAGACAAGGGTGTCAATATGGCCATATCCATTTAAAATAGGCCTTTCAGTGCAAAAGGCCTATTTGGCTTTTAAGATACATTCACTCTGTTATAGCTAGGAAAAATGCTCCTCGCTGTGAAGGAGGACAGCTCCTTCACAAGAGAAAGCTTCCTTTCCTCATAACCATTTGTCTAAATCAGATCTCTGAAGTGATTTGAGAATATTGCTTGTGGGCTGGTGAAAACTAATTTTAAGCAGAAAAGATAAATAAATGGCTGGAGAATCCTCAGGCAGTGTAAATGCCAGAGCTTCATTGACTTTTATCCTGCATGTTAGAAGCAGTCTCTTTAGTTATGCTGTTCAATTCTAATTAAAAGGAAAACTGACATATTCAGGAGTAAACACATGTACTTAATAAGCCTTGATTATTGTTCCAGGAATATCAGTAGAAGAATCAAATCCTTACCTGTATGCTAGGCTTTATTTTCAAAGATAGAATGGTGCATTTTGTTTTCGCAATTGCCAAATTTGCATGTGTTTTTTTTCCTGTCCATTTTCTGTTCTAGGTCTTTCCATGTTACGACTTTGCTAGCACACATCACATTATAAAGACCTTTGTTCATGTTACCTAATTACAATTTTTAACACTGATATGACTTCTGTTTCACTTCTGTGAAGAATGAAGTCCATTATACATTCAGCTTATTTTACTTCTCTTGTTGCCTTTTAATGGAAATTTTCTTCCTCATCTTCTCCAACATGAATCCCTCAGAAATAGCAGTACCCCTACTGAGCAACACAAACATCCTGAAGTGCAGCTGTATAATTTCTACATTCCCTTGGCTTCATCTTTGGTGCTGAACTCACCTGTTGCTTATACAGCTCTTATAATTTCAGTTTCTTCTTTAACTGTGATGTTATCTTCACATAACTGTCCTCCTAAAACAATTAATAATGAAACCCAGTCTCATCTTCTAATGTTGAGTTATTACTTAGTTTTTCTTACAATATTCAACCATGTTCAGGAGGTCAAGCCTCAACATGTATAATACATGAAGGCCTTATCCAATCTCAAGTAAATCTAACAAACCTTCCTAAGTATCCACACACCATATGTCTTATTTCCTTCTCTGATTTGTTTATCCTCTGATTATTGCAGTATCTGTTTATTTCAAATAACAAAAAAATGAACAAACAAATTTATTACTGTTGGACCTTTAATCCGACTGCTTTTGCTCTTTGAAAAAGTATTTTTATCAGATGTTTCAGCCTAAAATGCCATAAAGTAATTTCATTTTTATAGCTGAAAAATTATGAAAACAGTTGATCCAATCAGAAGCTCTTGGAAATCTGAAGGCACTTTGTTATTTGAGGTCTGAGATAGTTTTATATCAGTGTTGGGGGTTGGGCTTCTCTATTTTTTTCTTTTTTTTACTTATAGAATTTTTTCGCATTAAGTTGCTAGAAACTGATTACAGGATACTTATGGGTACATTTGTGTACTTAAGAAAGACAAAAGAATTAGCTGAAGTGGGGAATGTGGCATTTGGCTACACCTTTTGTCTCGGGGAGTTTCTCTTGTAGGACAGAGGTACCGCAAGCCTGGGGGACAGGTAAAGGACCGGGTTGGGGCAGCTCTCGCTCTTTGGGATCAGAGGAGGACGGCCAGGCTCTCACTGACTGCGGGGAGAATTCACCGGCACTGCTGGAGGGAGCTCAGCCCTGAGGCACCGATCACCGTCTGCTCGGGTGCCCCGGGAATCCCGACCTGGGCCTCTCCCTGCCCTGCTCAGAGCCAGGCTGTGCTGTCCCGTCCCCGCTGTCCCTTCAGCGCTGCTCTGGGTGCCCCACGCTGTAACCCGCACCCCTTCCCTGCCGGGAGGGCCCGCAGCTCCGGCTGCCGCCGCGGAACTCCTGGTAACTCTCCTCCACCAGCCCGGGGCTTCTGCTCATTCCTGCCCTTCCAGCTTGGTGCTCCTCAGAATCCTGCAGAGGCACCGCAGTCGACTGCCCCACGGTTTGGTGAAGCAAAGCCTCTCCTCCATCCCTTCCCATCTCGGCCGAAAAGAGCACTGTCCCTGGCTCTGGGTACCTGGTTCTGTTTGTTGTTTGTTTGCCTTGTAATACATACTACTAAAGAACTGCTATTCCTATCATCATATCTTTTCCTGAGAGCCCCTTAACTTCAAAATTATAACAATTCGGAGGGAGGGAATTTACCTTCTCCATTCAGGGAAGGCTCCTGCCTTCCCTAGCAGACATCTGCCTCTCAAACCAAGAGAGTCAGCCACTGAAGGAGCTGGCAAGCGGATGTAGATTTGTGGGTTATTTACATAGACCTTGCTAATGTGCAACAGAAAAATTATAAAAAATTCTCCTTTGAATTAAAGATTTGTAGATCTTTACAAAGAAGAAAAACTGAAGAAGAAACTTGGAAACTCAAGTTTTCCATTCAACATAGGATGTGCTGGAACACATGGTATGGGATCAAGGGATGGAGAGGGAGATGTTTCAAACAAAGCCTGACTCTTGACAAGAAGCAGAAAAAATACATGTAAACAGCAAGGGCAGAATGGAGAGATCAAGATTAAGAATAATTAGGTAGCTGCAGATTCAACAAAAGGAGTGTGGTGTGTGTGATCAGGAAAGCTTGTAACAAATAATAGAAAGCTGGGATCCAAGTAAATGGATTTTTTCATGCTTATTCCAACTTTCCAGTGTAGACTTGAATAAAGAGTTGAGGGACTAATTATTCTGTTTTTCTAAATTGCAACCTTCTCTATTATCTTGTAGAAGTAATAGGTATCTGTAAACAGCTATAAAGTGGAAATATATTTGACTTTGCCGTTCGGTTAAATATAATAAAAACATTTCCCTAAGTATTTACTAATCTTGTCATCTCCAAACCATATTTCTTCCATTGCTTCATTTTACTGTGTACATTTTCAACCTTTATTTCCATTTAATACTTTGTGAAGGAATAAGTTACTAGTTCAGAAAAAATATTCTACCCAAAGTACAGTAATATAACTTCCATATTTTTTCCAGAAAGATTTTAAATAGTGTTTTAAAGTAATGGCTACTTTTTAATAGTAAAAAATGGAAATAGAATAATGTGAGTAGGAACTTGGAACTCATTTACTCATCTTAGACTTGTTTTATATATATATACATATTTTAGTTTAGCTCTTGCCCAAAGTAATTGAGTAATTCTAAAACACCAAATCTATTTTTCAGTAGCAAATATTTCAGCCTAGGTATTTTCTCAGCCTGGTCAAATCTGTTGTCAGTAAAACTCTCCCAGCAAAGAAAAAAAACCTCAAACATGCACGAAAAAAAGAGGACTGTCTTTACTCATACAACACTTCCTTATGCAAGCAAAGCAAGACAAAAATTTACCTTATAGAATAGATGTCCTTTCATCTGTAATTGTCCCTGGTTTGTCTCAGGCATTCTAGTGAGTTACAGTGAGCAATTTCATACACAGCATATACTCAACTGGTTGTGCAGCTTTCTCTGTGAATGTTCTAAATGTTCTATGTTTACAAAAACATGCACAAAGACCAATACTTTGGAAGACCACAGGAAACCTGAAACCAATTATTTTTAGAGAAAATGTACAGCAAGCCGTATCTCAGTTGTGTAATCAGCTGCGAAGTGGCAGAGCAAATATTTTTAGATATCTGTATCTGATACACAGAAATATTATGCCTATGTCTCTAGCATCACTTGTAAACATCAGCTGAACCACAAAACAATCCAAAGTCAAATGCTACTTAGTCACAAAATCAGAGGATAACACAGAACATTTCTAACAGACAAAAACAGACAAAACAAACAGACAAAAAAATTTTACTAAAATTTCTCAGCTTTCAAAAAAAAAAAAAAAGGCTGTCTTCAGATTAAATCCTGAATAATAAATTGTTCTTGAACAAAGGAAACATAAAATAAATTCAGACATCAAGTAAGTAGTGACCTCTTGCTGCTTCCTAGGGACAAGACATCCAAGGGAAGCCTACTTGGCATTATTGGAAAATTACATAAAGGTAAACACAAATCTTTTTTTATCTCTAATTGTCTATCTTCTGTATGAAAACAGAATCATAGCCCTATTTGTTAAATAAATCCCTCTCTACACCTCTGTAATTTTTTTCCTATGTCACATTGGTGTAAGGTAGAAGTATCCTTTTAATGAAAAGAGAATTCCCATAAGAATAAAATTAGCACAAGTAACTAGAAATGAGACAGATCAATGAAAATATTAAGAAATCTTTAAGAACAAGAAATAATTTGTCCTAATTAACCAGCTCACCTACATGACTCTCTTAGGCATATATGGAAAAAACCTGACAAGTATATTCATCTTGGATGTGCATACCCACATATCCTAGATGACTTCCTATTTCCAGATTGTCCATAAAATTTTTTATACGCCTCAAAGATTGTAGCGTCATTACAATCTCTGTTTTTGAAACGACACGTACAAAAATAGCCATATGACTGCATGCTAGAACTGTGCATAGACAAGAATTGTCCACACAAAATGTGCAAGAGCCCAGATACTCATTTAGCAGAAAACTAGGAAAGTATCATAAATGTTTGATTCCTGAATTGAAGAGGTTGTCTTCAGAAAGAAGAAACTTGTGGTCCCCTCAAATCCCAGTCAAACTCCATGGAGAATTTAATGCAGTTATTATTATTTTTACACTAATGTACTAAATACGTAACCTTACAAATTGTTAGCACATCATTCACAATAACATAAATTATCATGGTTTGTCCTTTAAGCAGTTTAGCAACAGCATTAACTTTGCAGTGGTGCCTATATCAAATACTAAACTAAACTACCCAGGCTCTTTAAATGTGTGTACAAACTACAGCTGTATTTATAAACAAGGAGTTATTAGACTGAAGAGAGGTCTCAGCAGCAATGCCTGGAGATAGTAAAACAAGCTTGAGTTCTTTTTTATCCAATAGGAAAAGTGGTTTGCATGGTGAACATGATTTTAGGAAGCTCTGAAATTCACACTTAATCTCTTGAAGGTGAAACCATTTATTCTCTGAGGTTCATTCGAAAGCAGTACAATTTCTTGCTGAACTACAAGCAAAAATGTGCTTCTTTACCTTAAATTTTATTTTCTTTTTACCAATATAAATTTCTTGAGTTCTTTCAGTCCCCTGGACTTACAGGTTTTATCAGCATTTTGAATGAATTGCGAACTAGAATAGTATACATTATTGGCATGGAATAATTTTTATTTAATATCAAGTAAGCATGATTCCTATTCATTTCTGAATATTAAAATATCTAGCATAAAAGACTTACAATCTTCACTGCATGCACTATTCTTGCAAGGTAATTCATATGCCCTAGAGACATTTGATTCTGTAAATCAACATTTCCTTTATCTCAAATATTTGCACAAAACCAATTTCAAATCCTGTTTTCAGGTTATTTTCCTGTGTTGCTAGTTCTCCTTTGCCATAATTGTGAAGTTAGCATAACCATGGGTCTTCCCATAGTCTGATGTAATGAATATAAAAGAATCAATTACAGGAATAATTATATACCCAGGGTAACAAAAGAGGCATTCTTTCCTAAGGAATGGGATAAAAAAATCAGCAAGAATTATATCTGACATTTCTAAGTTCATTGTCAATTAGATGGCATTTAAAAGAAATTTATAGTAGACTGTGTAATGGACTTGCTGAAGCCTCTTTCTAGTGCATTAGGTGCTCTCTTACAACATTCTAGCCCAGTCCTTGGTTTTGATTCACTTGTAATATATAAGTAACTGCATTTATGTCAGTCACTGAAAGGTAGAAAAATATTTTCTCTATTGCCAGCTACTACAAAGATTTGTGACCATTTAAAGTATTCTAGCTTGTATTATGAAAGCTATAAAAAGTCTAATAAGAAAGCAATAGAGTAAATATATCATGAAAAGGACATACTGCTTATAAAATATAATTTACATTATAAAAGTGCATTGAAGAGAAGAGACAACACTGTGAAACTATCAGAATGAGTAATACAGCTTGAAATCTAAAGCAATTGCTAATGAGATATGTAAATAAAATTTGACCAAAGGAATCCTGGGATACTGCAGGGCCCCTACAAACAGAAAGATTTTGTATTTCCCACTCACTGCAGCTCTTTAAAATGATGTCTAGCAGAGTTTTTTTTAGATTGTATTTCTGGAAATATGTCTTGGTTTGAAAGATAGCTGTTTGCTAGGGAAGGCAGGAGACTCCCTTGATATGAAAAAATGCAAACCCTCTCCTTCCGAATTATTATAAGTTTGAAATTAAGGGGCTCTCAGGCAAAGACATGAGAATAGGGATAACAATTCTTTACCAGTGTGTCTAACAAGGCAAACAAACAACAATAACCATGGCACAAACAACAACCAGAACCAGACCCCGGTGACAGGGCCCTTCTGGGCCGCTGGCGCTTTCCCCTTTGGGGCAGTTCCGGTCACGGCCGGCAGGGGCGCTGGTGGCTCCCGCAGAGGCGGGAAGGGATGAAGGAGAGGCCTCGCTTCACAAACCACCGGGGCAGTCGATCCCGGTGCCCCAGCAGGACTCCGAGGAGCACCAAACTGGAACGGCAGGAATCCAGGGCTGGTGGACGAGATGTAGCAGAGACTCCGGAGCCGTGGCTGGAACCGTGGGATGTCTCGGCAGGCCGGGGGTGCGGGGCTAACGCGTAGCGAAAATTCCGAGCAGCGCCAAATAAGCAGCGGGGCCGGGGCAGCGGCAGCCCGGGTCCCAGCAGGGCTTAGAGGGGTGAGCCCGAGATCCCGAGCAGACGGGGACAGATCCCTCTTTTAGTGAGGTGGGTGTTCAAAAGGTCCCTGTTCAGTGGCTGCTCCTACAAGCAAAGGCTCTTCACCTCAAGGCAGAAGAAACAGCTCTGGTCTGGCAACGAATTCCCTTCCCAAGCAGCGGCTCCAGCCGTCCTGCCCTGAAAGCCAAGAGCGAGGGAGAGCTGGCAGCTGCCCCAGCCCTGCCCCAGCAGCACCTCTGCCCCTCCGAGAGAAACTCCCAAAACCAGAGCAGTGCCACCAGACCCCTCCTCCCCCCGAGGCCTGGTCACCTCGCCGCCGTCTCCAGCTCTCAGCCATCAGTGCTTCCCAGCAACTCAATGGGAAACATCCCACAAGTAAAAAGAACAAAAGTAAAGAAACCCAACCCCCGGCAAAATATTATATGTAAAGGTATTCAGAGTGAGCATTTATGTAGGTAATGTTGTGTGGTCTTAATATTTTTCAGTACGGTTTTAGAGAACAACAATAGAAATACGAGAAAAATGGGATTATTGCTCACTTATACTTAAGAACTATAATCAGGACAAATAAGGGACCTGTATGCTTCCAACACTGTCATTTTCAAAAATATAGATAAGACACGCTAAATACTGCATTTCAAATAATATATTTTAGGAATTATGTTGAGTGAGACACTAGCTCTGCCTAAGTCAGTTGTAGAATGCAGCAAAATTCTACTTAGACGTTTCTGGGGTAGTTCTGTCTCTGTATTCACAATCACTGAGATGTAGAGACCTCTGGTTTTTTATGCTGTGATATGTTGAGGGAGATCTTAGAGCTTAGCTTTGTTGAATGGTAAAATTTCTTTAGTTGTAAATGCATGGAAATGGTAAATCTGACAGAGAAAAAAATTTGGTAACCAAAACAAAAAAGCTTAAGAAACATCATAGAAGGCTTGGAAGTATGAAGTTGAGGCTTTCTTAATTAAAGATCTGAGTGGCAAAGAATATTGTGAAGTTGACATATCTGAAGCTTGAAAGCAGTTGCAAATATGTCTATACAAATGTGTTGTTAGTTGTATGTCTTACCGTCTTCCAGAAGTGAAGTCTGGAGTAAAATTTTACAGGAGAAAAGAGGAGAGAGATATTACATGTTCAGAAGGAAAAATTACCAGTATATTATTAACTTCAATTTTTTTCTGCAATCTTTTCTATGAAGCAGTTGTTAAAAAGAAACCCAGACAAAAAAGAAAAAGTTTTTGTGTGGACAAAATTATTAACAGTGATGTATTTTAAAATTGATTTTGTTTTCTATGGTCAAAATTTCAACAGCTTGTTTGGAAAGAAACGTGTAGACTAGCAGTACCCTATTAAATTGACCATACAAATACCTAGGATTCTAATTGTTTGCTTGCTTGAACAGGCTTGAGCTCTAACATAAATATCTTCCAGGCAGGTCTTTAGGAGAGAAAGCAAATGAAGTATTTTCAACTCATTTAACTTTGTCAAGCTTTTTTACTGCAAAGTTGGTCAACTTGCAGAGTTTATGTCTCACTGCATTCCTTTTGTTCAACTTGATATATGCCCTCTACTATTTGCCAATTCTCTCCAAGATGTCTCATCCTTATAACGTTTTTACTTATCTCTTAGGCAAAATACAATCTTGATAATTTAGATTAGCCTTAAAAAAAAAACCCCAAAAAAACAAACAACAAAAAAGAAATAGGAATGTGGTTTTTTTCAGTAGCTGAATTTAGCCATGACAAGAAAGAGAGAAAGACTGAACAAAAATTACTCTTCCACTATTACTGTTTTCAATGGAAATTCAGAAAGATTGTTACGGTGTAAATTGATGTTTAACTTAAAGCGACTTGTGTAAATATTTTTGCTGGTAAAATTTTGGTAACAGTAAAATACTTGTTTCTCAGATTTATATGCTAAGTTTCCCATGCAGTTAATGTGGTAGATTACTTTCTGCTTTTTATTTAGGTCAAATTAAGTTTCTTCAACATGTCCCCTTTCCTTGTCATTTTTTATTGCTGTCTTCCTCTATCCTCCAGTTTAGTTTTGGTTTTTTCTGAAAATTCTGTTCAAATTGGGAAAAAACATTCAAGACTTGTGTCATCAACTTTAACTATTTTAGAACAATCTATAACCTGTATTGTATTATTTATTCATAAGTATATATATATATGGAGAAGTGTGTGTGCATGTAAATACATTGTTTAATTATAATCAGTTAAAATAAGTCAAGCAAACATCGAATAAGTGTCCAGGGATTCCTTTTATTATAGTAAGTGTAGGATTATCATATTACTAGCACCCAAATATATCTTACTTATAAAACTTTTAAAATAATATGATATTAAGAGGCAAACAGTCACTACATTTTACGTTTCCTTTATTAGCTTCTATTCTTCCTTAAGAATTCTCCAAAATTTGCTGACCAGATCCCTCTAGAAAGATTTGATTTCCTCTATAGTTCTATATTAAGCAAATTTATCTTTCCTGTGACTTTCATAGGTGTCTTTAAATAGGAAGTGTTTTCACTCACAAGCACTCTGTTAAGTCTTGTGGACTCCCCCTTTATGAAGCATTTCTCTGACAATGTTAGCACATATAAGACCATCATGTGTCTAAATTCTTGGATCACTATATCCCAGGAATTCATGGGAACATTTTCTGCTCTTCCAGACAAGGTTTAGACACAATATGAGACAATATTTTTTTTAATTAAAAACCAAAATAACTTTTAAAAAGACCTACAGTATTTCTGTGGAGATAAGTCTACGTTTCTCATATAGATCCTGACAATTCCACCTGAATCACTCTAAGGTCTACTTTAGTATTAAAGCTGAAAAAGGTTCTCTTCTATTTACATTTTCTGTTACAGATACAAATTTTCTGCTGGCATTTCTTTTATGTCACATTCTGTTCTTGAATGAATATGCTAGAGAATCTATGAATAGAACAATCAGGGAATTTTTTGCAGTTAGGCTGTAGTAATTTCATTTGTCAAGTTCCTGAAAAACTGTGCTTAGGTCTGACATCAAGGGAAAAATTAATTTTTGCATGTATCTCAGGAAATGATGAGCTAATGCTTTCTTCTCATATAAAAATTGTTAAATGGCACCAAGACTCTAAATTTTCAACCAGGAATCCAGACTCCCTGTGGAAAATATTATTAATTTTAGTAACCTGGCGTATTTCCATAAAGCTGTAAGAGACTATAAGATCCTCAAAGGAAAAAGATTTGGTGTAATTGCAAGATGAATGAAAGTGGATTTTTTAAAATTATAGAATTAAGTAGTATGAGTTTTTCTGAAAGCTCAGAAGCCCCCCCCAAAAAAAAGAAATAGAGAAGAAAATGTTTTGGAAGGAAATTTAATGTTCAACTACCTCATTTACTGGAGCTGTTTTGCTGTCTTGGGGAAGTTGGTGCTTACTGGATTCATTTTCAGGAAATATGAACACCAAAGCAGTCATCAAACTTTAGTCAATATTGATCTGTGAAAAAAATCCCTGCCAAATTAATAACATAATACTGGGGGGAAAATAAGGAAAACATGGATTTTTTTGCTTTTTTCCTGAATGTTCAACCCAACATGCGTTTGATTTTTGTTATTGAAGCCAACATGTTTTTGATTTTCTTTATTCTTTATTCCTATTAGTTTGAGAATAACATCAAGAGATTGGATTGAGAAAAATTTTAAGCTCTATTTTATAGCAAATCTCTTATTCAATATGGTTCTTAAAATGTACCCTTGAGAAGATCTTTATACAGGTGTTTCATAACAGCAAAGCTTTTCATTAGTCATATGTCTCATTAAGCATTTTTTAATAGAATCTTATGGTTTTGTTTCTAAGCCTTTCCCCATTATATAGAGAATAATATTTCTTTCCTTTCATCAAGAACAAATACCAAAATATTAAGGTTTTCTTTCGATGACTGCTGAATCTTGGGGCTTTGTCTTTAGGGTTTGGTTGGGGGTTTTTTTGAGGGGGATGGCTGTTTTATTGTTTCAGTTTTTTAGTGTGCTTTCTCCAGGTTATTTTATATCATGGCTCTACTTGATTGAAATATTTAAGACTATGCCACCAATTCCATTATAATCCTCTTCTTTTCATAACTTTTTGATTCAGCTGTAAAATTTTAGTTTGTGTATAAAGTTGGAAAAGGAGGGTTCATCCTTAAAAGCTATTTGGTTTGATTTTGTTTTGCTTTTATAATTAAGCTTAAAAAAATAATTTGGTTATTTTAAAAGTGGAATGGTCTGTCAAAATACAAAATCAGCCTCTGCAGAAGTAAAGTTTGCATGTGTATTTACTCTTATGTCCTTGGATAAATAGTTTTTGCCACTCACCTTATGAGAGATTGTAAAGTTTCAGATCTTTATTTTTACAGAGAAACAGGTTTGTTTTTGTTTTTTTTAATAAGTGACAAGGAACAGAGCATGGTGCTAATAACAACAAGGTCGTGAGTTCAATTTCTACATGGGCCATTTACTTAATGGACTTCATAATCCTTGTGAATTGCTTCTAACTCAGAATATTCAGTAAATCTGTGACATTTTCAGCAAAATATCTAAGGGTGGTTTCCATCTTAATCATTTACATTAGTGAAGTTCATTAGCAGAAGATATTTCTATAATTAGAACAACGAAAGTCTTACAAAGTAAATGTTATTTACTATAAAACCAAGCATACTGCACTGAAGTAAATTTTTCAAGCAAGACACTGAAGTGTCTTGCTTGAAAAAACCCTTGAACTATAAATAGAGTGATGCAAGGGCTTTGCTTTGATTTTAGGCTGCTTTTTACCTTCAGGGCTTTAACGCCCCTGCAAACAGAGCAGTTCACATTTGGTATAAAGAACAAACCTAATTTAAAATGATACTTTTATTTTACTTAAATTACAATGCATGCATGTTTATACAAGTCTTGAAATTCTCTGGCCCTACAAGTGAAAAGACTTTAGAAAGTTAATAAATTCCCAGTGACAGAAAAGGATATAGTTTAATTAATATGAATCAAATCCTTTCATTCTCAAAATCTACAGGAAATATAAGGTTATCACAGATATTTGTTTTATCATATTGTTAACTCATACAGAATCAGAAATTCCTGACTGTGACAGAAGCTGCTGCTGGCAAGTACCGCATATGTAAAACAAGCTGCCCAGAAGCTGCTTTTGCTAAACCATGTGCAACCTGTGGTGAGATTCCAGCTCATTTAGTTCCCAAGCTTGAGAAATTTGCTTTCTGGAAGTGTGCAGCACAGTGCAAGAGGAAGCAACAAAGCTTCTGTCTCCTGTGTAAACTTGGTCACAGTCCTTGCCTCCCAAGATAAAACTGGGGAAGAGACAAGCTGTGGTCTGCCACATCTTAGAGAGAGGCAGGAGTTGAGTGTAGGCACAGATGTGTTCCAACAGCTCAATCTGCTTTGCATGATTCTGTGCAGTGGCAAAGATTTAAGAAGCACTTGCAAGGTGGTTAATTGAAGGAGTTATGAACAAACTCATGTTAAATCTCTCACATGTGCTGATCCCTTTATGACATTAGATCTGTGGGCCAGACAGCAAAGGAAATTAGTGTATCCAAATTTCTCTCTCAAAACGTACAACGTACGTGCATCCTTTAACTTTTCAGATCTTTAGTTCTCCATAGTATTGAAATAACATTATGTATTATGAGGAAGAAAATAGTGCACTTACCTTCAAAACCATTGATGTACCATGATTTGCCATAATATCCATGCAGATAATATTTAAACTAGTATGAAAAAATTACTTTACTTCAAAAACTGATTTTAAGAGGTGATAAATATTTTTTATTCTAAACTATTTTTCTGTGTAGTGACCTCATCATCCCTGTTACAACTTACAATGAGTTTTATAAACATATAATTCATCATGTACATGCAGCTATAAAGATATAAAAACAATGTTTAATTCCTGAAATTGGCTGAATTACTTTTTTTCTGAAATGTTAAATAGGGCTTGTTTTTTGTTGTTGGTTGTTTGTTTGTTTCTTGGAATCATGTGATATAACTATTCTGTTTTCCCCTATCTGAACTCTCCTCTTAATCATCTAGTAACTAATTTTCAGACCACAGAGTATACAAAATTTGCAGTTATATTTCTGATTCCATGAACTATTTATAAGTGAATGCTGACAGTGTCAACAGTGGTTCTCTACTATCAAATAGTGCATCATAAAAACTTAAAGACCTAAAGATTAAACTCAGCACTACTTTTCAATAGATAGTCTTTTGTAACTTTTACTTCTGAGGAAAAAAACATACCTGAGGGATTCTAGAACTAAAATAGTCTTGTATCACATTGGAAGAACTTTGCCAAAACCCTAATAGGTCATCTTGGCTCTCCTCACACATATACGATGTACAGTCTTCTCCGGTTATTAAAAATGCGTTAATCTGCTGCCTCATGGTTGTCTATTTAGATTACCCTTCCTTCTGGAAAGTTACTATGTAGGAACTTTAGATAGAGAAATCACAAATCTTCTCATCTACATTTCAATCTGCTCAAAATGCTGTACTTTCCCTTAAAAATTTTACCTATTTTCTCAGAATCAAGGAAAAAACCACAGAGGATGGTTTTCCTGACCTCTGCTCACCAGAAACAGCCTTGCTGAGGCACAAAAAACTGCACCAAAAAAACCCCGCACACAAACAAAAACATGAACTAACCAAACAAAAAATTTTCAAACACAAAATTTAAAAAAACCTCAACCCAAACACCCCCACCAAAAAAACCCCACAAACTCTTCTGCCCTGATTATCATATTGATAATCATTGATAATCATGTTGATTATCATATCTCTAAGTAACTGATAAGACCAACCAATGATAGCAATGTGTTTTCAGTTTCTACCTGTGGCAGCAGAGATCCTAGGGACAGATTTTCACTCCAGTAATATTTTTTTGAACTAATGCTCAATGGGCCTTTTCCATGTGTTACTCCCTTTTTGTCCCATTTGGTATGAGGAAATAAAGTACTAATAGAATCCTTCTCTTGTAATAATTCAACCGCAGTAGTTGTATAATATTTCAACGGATTTATAATGTCAAATTTGTTGTTTTTCAGTGATTTTAATGATTTGGTAAAGAGGAAAACAAGTTATTACTTTCATGCCTAATTGTATTCCAAAATAACGTCTTTTGCATTTATCTGTTATTAGTAAAGATTGCAAGAATTATTTGTGTCAAGAGGCAGCATTAATTCACAATTATAGAGACTAAATACACTATGTGTGTCTATGAAGTCATTACTAAGAGGGGAGATGGAGAAGAAATGGAGGGAGAGAAGCAATTTTTTTTAAACTTCAAGTGAATTGCAGAAAAATACAAGCTCATCTCAGGGGTGCATCTTTCCAGTTCTGTGAGCTGATGTGTACAAAACACACATCATAAGTCTGCCAGCATTTTTACTAGCCGCTTTGGGAGACACTGCCTTCAGCTCTGCATGGAAAGAGAATGAGCATTCTCAGCAGAGGAAATGTGACTTGTAAGATGGCACGGTTAACACAGAGAAAATCCCCTCTGAAGTGTTCTTCACTTGCACGGAGCCTGAGGAAAGAGAAGAAAAAGATTGTGTATCATCTCTTTGTAATGGATTGTCTGTTGTTTGTTCTGAGATTTTTTTTTTTAATATTTTTTCTTGCAGTAACCAAGCACATTTTTAGCTGTCCTAATTAGTAGGAAGCTAAAATATCACAGTTAAGTATTAGTGGCCTGTCATTGGCTAACAATAAAAATGTGCCTCAAGGGCATTTGTTGTTTTGGGAAGAGACTGGGAGAGGTGTGATAAAGCATAAGGATATGTGTATTCCATGAATTTCATCTAAAAAAAAGAAATAATTTCCAATTATATCCACTTTATTGAGACTGTAGTGCTGCTTTTCAACTGGATGATATTGGTGACCCGAGCTCAGTAAGTTCTCTTGCTTTTGAAGTTTGTATGCTTTTTGCTTGTTAGTTTGATTGCATTTCTAAGAAATGTTCCAGCTTTCAGTGTCATTACTGTCTCTTACCCCAAACAGTTCAATAGCTGTATAGAATAGGTTCTGAAACTCAATTCTGAAAAAATGTGCAAAACACATGCTGTCTGTTAAGATGCATTTCCTTCTAAGAAGCAGACCAAATTTAAAAGATTTGTAAGATATGAGAGAAATATTTTAGACTTAGTGATATCAATCAGGAAGATTTGTACTGCTTAGATATAAAAGAGCATTGAATTTGACAAATTGAAACTTCTAAAAATTATGTTTCAATGCTAATTAAGAAAAATTATTAATCAGACGCTGAAAAGAAACTGGCATATTTTTTTTTGTAAAAGGAGAAAATAACTTATTTGCTAGTGCATGTTTCCCTATACATGTGCCCTTTGCCTCTGACATACGATATCAGAACTTTGAAGGATGAAGTAACTACATGCAGAGAGTGAGTGGTAGTGTTCAGGTAGCTGCTTGTGTTTATGAAACCAGTTTTCTCTTGTTCTGTTGCAGAAATCCCTTGTTAGCAAGAACTTGCAGGGAATTACATTTAAGGGGGTCACCTTGTTCTGCTGAACTGCAATTAGAAGAGGAGACTGAGTATGCTTTTTCAGAGGATTTGTCAGTTGTGTTGTGGCTCCCAAGTACTACAACAGCAGCAGCAACAACAAGGATAACAATGAAAAAAAAATTAGATCTAGGAAAATTTCTTCTCCAAAATGGTGAAACAGGCTGTCCAGAGAAATGGTTAAGCCATCATTCCTGGAGATGTTGACAAGACGTGTAAAAGTGGAGCTTAGGAACATGGTTTAGTGGTTGACTTGGCACTGTTAGGTTAGGAAGAACTCAATGACCTTAGAGGGTGTTTCCAACCTAGATGGTTTTTGATTCTATTCTATAATTCTGTGATCAGTAGGGAGGACGTTTGCTTTTGTAGTCACAGAAGTCTTTGAAAATTTACCTTCCAATCCACTTTACAAAGAAAACAATAGAACATAGGTTGATTAAAACTGAGGCCTTTTAAAATGTGTAACTGGACAACAGAATGCTTGAAAAGTATTCAAATGTATTTTTCTCATCAACAAGTGATCAAATCCTCCCTGCTATGTTAGAGAGCATCTATCTATCATTAAAATGAGTGATAAATTCTTAGTCAAGGCTGTCCGGATTATGAGTTGAGCAGCTCTGAAAAGTGTACTTTAAAATAAATCTTAAATATTGATATTTGGACTCAAGAAGTAAGAACTTTTTAGAAAATATCGGAAAATCTCATTGAGGTTGATTTACAATTGACATTTACTTTCAACCCCATTGATTTTTCATGAAAGTATTGACATCTCTTGGTCGACTTCCTAATCTCTCCTGTTCTGTGAGAAGTACTTTATTTATCCATCACGATTACTCATCTTCAATAAAAAAATTTAGAATAATATATATCATAGTAACTCAAAAGTTCACCATAAAAGCATTTGTTCCCCTAACTAAAATTATTGTGGTGTTTAATTTTAAAAAAGCCTTCAAATGCATACAAATATAGTATATGAAATATGTAACACAATTATTTTTTGGTAAAAGAGACTGAAAAACAGAACATAAAAATATATACTTCTGTGTTTTCACCTTTTTATGTTTATCACTATTTTAATCTTTACAAGTAAGTATTCTGAAACTAGGTTACTTGTGATTACTGTTGTCTCTTTGTGGTGTGGGCCTATCACTCATGTAATTATATGAATTAAAACATAGAACATAAAACATAAAACAATTAAAACATTGTTCATGATTTCAGACTCTAAAAAATTACTCCCCCTCTCACTACTCTGTTTTATTATATTTTTATTGCATTTATTACTGTCATATCATATCATATATCACATAATTTTAATATATTTACTATGTTATATTATACTTATAATAAATTTTAGCAGAAAAAAATCTCCGTTAAATCTTCTTCCAGTCTATCTGTATTTCCATATTACTGTACTGTCCTTTAGATGGCATTTTGAGGATTTCTTTTTGTTCAAAGGAAAGTCACATGGTTTTTAAAATCTATGATCTTACTTATGCATCTTGCACCTTGTGCTAAAATGCTCAGGCCATGGAGTTAAACTTCTTCTTTGCCTCAGAAGCAGATCCCATTTTACTGACATCATGGGCAGGATACATTTGTGTTGTGGACTAACCAATAGTGCCTAGACTTATGCAAGATCCTCCTGGAGTAAAGTGCCTGTTCTCAGAGGAAAGCAGGGAGAAAGACACTAGCTCTCAGAGACTTAAAATGACTGAATTAAAAAATATGACCATCCAAGGCAATCCAAATGGGGACAGTCCTTTATTGGTAAGATTAAAAAACGTAAATCTTATCGTCCTGGGTATGATTTGGGCACATAATTGGCATGACTCAAAAGTTATGGCAGTTTGAAATGCCATTGTAAGAAACAAAGAAAAACTAAAACATGTACAAGTAAACATAGTTGTCTGTACCATTCTGGGTGCATCTCTAGTAGCTGTGCAAGAAGAATGATTAGCTTCTCATACAAAAGAGAATAAAACTTTGTAGTCTTTGCAAGATTTGGTATCTTGCAAGAATAATTGGGGAAAGAGCTCTCCCAGGTTGCCACAGTACATGAGACAACCAGAAGAGAAAGGGAAATGAGTAAGTTATTCTAATTGACCCTACAAGAGTCATTGGAAGGACAGGAAACCCTCAGGGGAGAACAAGAAACTAGAGGGTGGGAATCATGTGCTAAGGATACAGGGAGCTTTTGGAAGATTTCAAATATCAAGTCTCCGTACTTCCCTGAGAAACTGGAGAAACAAAGTATATTACTTGGGGAATGATAATGACGTGAAACTGTGCTCCTTCATTAAAACTGAAACTTTAGATACGTTCTAATCTAATCTAATCTAAGGGTGGAGCTCAGCAAGCTACAACACACACAACCCCTTACACAGGTGAAGCCTTGCTCAAATACCGAAGTAGTACAGGAGAAATGAGACAGAAACTGAATATATTTAGAGGGTATCTTACTGAGCGAGACTGGGACTTGTTGAGTGAAGCAAGGGAATGTTGGGCACCAGGAGTCTTCCCAACCACAGGTGATAACCAAGAGCCATTATTCTAACCCTGAGGGCAGAATACTGGTCAGGAAGCTTGAATCCTGTGGAAAGAACGCCACATATCTAAAAGCCTCACAATTGGTCATATACTGAAAATGTTTGCAAAAGATGGCCTGTTTCCAGTTAATGCATACAAAGTTATTGGAGACTCAAGGTATATCTCCTATGGAAATGAAATCTGATCATCTTCAATTTCTGTTTTTAGTCCAGGATTTGCTCAATACACTGAAAATTCATACCAAACACTTACCTGAATGAATAAAGTCAGCTCCCAGACCGCAGAACCAGAATGCATATGTCTTGACACATCTGTAAGTAGCCCAATACTGCATTAGGGGTTGTTGGTTGGTGACAAAAATGGCAGGAACTCTTGAGCACTCCTGAACAAACAGCATGTTTATTGTTAGAGCTTTCTCATACAAGGAGCTCAAAACTCCCTGGTCTACACAACTGATTGGTCTGGGTCTTAACACTGCCCAGTTCTTTGACCAGTAATATGTCTGCATTTATGGTTGAAAAGGATTGGTTGGGGTGCTCTGATTGAGTTCAAATCTATCCTATCACTGTTCACCCAGGGACTTGTTTATCCAGCTAGGAGACCCAAATTGGGTTTCTCACTATCGCCAGATTTATCTGTCCAGCTACAGACTAGCTGTACTGTGACAGCCCAGGACTTAAAAACCTCTGGGAGACAACTGGCAGTTTCCAATAACACCAATCCAACTACCAAACCATGAGCTGATGTTAGGAGAGTAAGGAAGATCTGGAGATCTCCAGTACGCCACTCATTCAGTGTCGTCTCCCTCTAAGGGTTTATTAAGAGGAACCTCAGATGTCCTCCCTCAAGGGTAGCACACCTGGTCCTCAAATGAGAACCTCATACTCTGAATGAGAAATAAATATGTAAATGTGTAATAAAAAAGTGGATTTACACCATCCCATATATCCTTCCTATGTAATTATTCCCTTTCCACCAATCCACAGAAACAATCACCTGACTAAGGGAGGAGGATATTAGAGGACAACCAACTCCCAACACTTCACCAAGCAGTCTGAGCCACCTTTCATACACATCACTTGTACCTTAAGACCTGGCCTGGTTCCATGGCTGCCAAAGAAAGTTTTCTGTTGCAACAAGTTGTTGAGGACTAGAGTGGTCAAAACCCCAAACATTAAAATCTGAGTAATGACCAAATTTGTGAAGACTGGCATCTGTTTGTAATTAGAAAAGAGAAGACTTAGAAAAATAAATTAATCCTTAAGGTATAGTCCTTCAGTTTCTAGGTGGAAGTGAAACATGCTTAGGCTGATTTTGAGCTCTTTTTGGAAAAGCTTCAAAAACATAGATCATAATACAAACATTTTAGTTTGTTTGGCCAGGAGAGACAAGCTCTCTATGTAAGGAAATTAAATAAAGGCATTAAGAACATTTTGATCAGGTAAATTAGTAGGTAGATTTGTAAAAAACTTTGTCAAGAATATTTGCCTAATTAGATATAATAGCTATAAAAAAGAACTTATATCTATACAGAGATGCGGAAAGAAATACTCAGCTCTTAGATGCAAAGTTTTCTTATCAGTGTTCTTAATGTTTTCATGCTTTTTCACTCACCTCTTGAATAAAGCACCTGGGACTTCAGAATTTGAAAAAACATCTTGTCCATGGTTTCAGACAATAGGAGTGGACCATCAGTCTGCCAGATCTATGCCTTTAGATTTGAATACTGATATAATAAAAAAAAATTGTAACTGAAGGGAAAAAATATTTCTCCCACTTTCTTGAACAGTGACCATAGTATGTCAGGATAAGAATAAGGTTATCTTCTTTCCACACTGCCAGCTGAAACATAATGTAAATATGCTTGGAGAGTATCTATTCTCTCATGACACCCCTGCTTCTATTGCAGAGTTAAAGCATCAAGTAAAAGTAACATCAAGTACAGATTATTAGCAGAATTCTTTTCTGTTTGGGTTGTGAAACATGCAAAGAGATGCTTGTCAAGACTGAAAAGAAAATTCTTTAAGAAAATATTTTATTCAGTTTACACAGTGAAGAATGCTTCTCAAATTCAGGTAGATTACTAGTCTGTGCTGGTATGTTCTACATTTATATTAGATTCTACAGTGTCATTGAAAAAACAGTCATATTATAAAAATTATTTCAGATTTACATAAAACACAAAAAGAAACAAATCATAATTTCTTGAAAGGAAGCTATATTTGCAAATAGATCTAATCCTTAATAAAAATCCTAATATTATCTGCTAGCTTTTTCAGCTGTCAAGTTTTAGTTTGCTAACTCCCAGACTGCTCAGAATTAGAATAGATTTTAATTTTGTATACAGTGGAAGTTACCTACACAAATAACCACTGAAGAAGAAAAACATGTGACAGGAAAACCTTAAATAACTGTGTCAAATTCTGTGGGTGTTATAGTGATATAATTTGCAGAAGTACCCATAAATATGAAATTGTGCTTCCTCCTACTTCACTTTCAGGCAGGAGGAATCATAAACTGGTAAAGTAATTTTCTTTAAAAGTGCAAAAATGATAAGACCCCATTTTGGAAGAAAATAATGCTGATTTTTTTCTTTCCAAAGTAAGAATTTTACAAGCTCAGCTCGGTAGGCAGTATTTTTCATCTTCTGGAATGGTTATCAGGGAAGTATTGTTTGCAGTATAGTGATTTTTGCAACCACAGCAAAAAAAAAAAGTATATATTTTAAATGAAGCTCAATAAAAATTCAGTTGAAGAAAAGAAGCAAGCTTGGGAAATGTAATTATGTTGGAAGTTTGGTAACTAGAAGCTTTTTAACAGGACAGGTTTCATTAAGCATCCATCTGCATCCTAAAATACCTTAATACCTCATAAATACAACCTCAGTAGTAAGTCTCTCTCAGTGCAAGAAGAAATCAAGATTTATAGGAGAAGATTTATTCAGAAACAGGTAACTCTTCTTCATCCAAATTAGTTATGTATGTAGATATGTATGTAGGTATCAACCAAAATTTAAATCCAAACTATGCGGATGATGCCTTAGGATTTTAGCTTTTATATTTTTCATGTATTTGTAATCCTGCAATTCTTTAGTGTATGACTCAAAACTCCATATAGAGTGTTAGCTACTGTCTTCACATTTTGGTCAGACAGCGCAATTCCTCTTCAGGTGTGGGAATTAAGGACACCTCACTGTCTCAGGCTCTGAGAAATGTAAACAAAAGTGAGCTGGGAGGGAGAAAACTTGGGGTAAATTACTTTATTAGCTGAAGCTGTAAATGGAAGATTAACCCTCAATATGCAAATGGACCCAATCTACAAAAGTTTGAAAAAAGCCATGACACTTTGTCCATTTTTGGTTGTAGCTCCTGGGTGGAGTTCTGCCCAAAATGTACCTGAAGGCCCTTCAATAAATAAAACTGCTTTTTATTCCCTTAATTTTTTCTGTTTTTAGGTAGCCCCAAAAAGGCATCACAGGAGCTTATATTTTGCTGATAAAATTCCTGATGTAAAAGACTCTTTCTGGGCTGCCCTAAATTACTCATCCTTTGACAGGTGTTCCCTGTTTTGATAGAGTATTTGGACCTCATCCATCCCTTTGATGCATAGCAGTGCAGGTGACGTTCACTGTCTCTTAAAATAAATACTGGGCTACAGAATTGGTGAAAAGTAAAATGTTTTGAATAACTGTGTAATGACCTGAAGTATGCTGGCTTTTTATGTTATTTCAATTTATGTAATGCATTTACTTGAGAAAAAAGTGGAATAAGAATGCTGTTCCTCTGGAACTATGATCATTGCTAAAAACAGTTATTCTCCCTCTCCTTCTTTCTTTCCAGGCTATTGGTACAGAGTATTTCCTGAAACACAGAGATCAATAGTAGAGTCCTTTATTAAGCAGATATTAAACAACAAAAAGGGTCAATGTGCTGACCTTTGAGTCACTGTGACATGTCAAACCTCTTCAGTCTCTCCTGCAAGAGATTATAGGACTTCCTCCCTAACTCCTTTTTCCATAACTGTGCATTGTGACTCACTATAGTCTCTGCTTACAGTGTGGTGGTAAAACAACCATGGCATATGATAGTTTCAGGAACAAGAGAGAAAGACTTCTAATAAATACATACCCCTCAGCACCTGCCTAGTGCCACAAGACTTTATGCCCTCCAACTGTTTTATCTTTACAGGAAGCCTAGCTCAGAGCCAGAGCTTTGAAAAGGCAGAGGACTGACTTCTGCATTGCTCCTTTTT